>NC_090934.1:714633243-714934179 GCF_040938575.1 Ambystoma mexicanum | reverse complement strand
GCCTCCCCAGGTGCGGCTTTGCCGGTCTTGCGTTGTGTGGCCGGCCTCCTACATCGTCAAGAGGGCGGAAGAAGGATGGTTTTACCAATGCCCCAGGAAGACTCGGTGCCAGTGGACCTGTACGTGCTCAAAAGTACACTGTCGGCGGGATGTGGGACATGGTGCTAGTGGCTCCACGAGTTATGTTGTGATAGTAGAAACACCCACCCAGGTTAATAAAGTGGTGAATAGCTAGTAGAGTGGTCACAGTAGCATTGTGGTTTGTTCTTGTTGTTATAAAAAATGGAGTGGTGTTGCATGTCACCCCTGCAGGGGGACATGGTATATTAGTTCAGGGGCGTTTGTCTCAGATGCGGAACCAAGTAGCACAGGTTCCGTGCATAGAAACCGCTTGCTGGTATTAAGCGTGTTATAAATTAATACAAAAATAAACTTGCTCCTTCTCAGGGGATTGTCCTGCACGCTCTGTGAATCAATCTTTGCAGATTAATTCTCGAACCAACTGTTCAACTGGTTATATTTTCAGCCTTTACCTTTCTGCAGTTTATTCCTCGACTTTACTAATTTCATGTACTGAGACTCAATTCAATAAAGCGTTTCTTTTAAGTGCAAAACATATATACTATTCGATTTTTGGTTTGCGTGAACTTGAATATAAATGAATTGTTCATACTTTGATCACGTGTCTTATAATGAAAGGACACAGTTGTGGGATTCGTTAAGACAGTGAGTTCCAAACTGTGCGTCCTGGCCTGTAAACAGTTCTCCTCAGTGGCATTTCATTATGTACATGTTCCATGTTTCTTCTCAGGTGTACACATTGTTTTTGAGATTTTCATTCTAAAATATGTACATCGTTTTTTGTATTTCTTTCAACGTGTATGGTCTTTTTTTAGACAGATGTTGTGGCTTTATAGCAAAGATATATTTTACGTTCAATATGGCTGTGCAATGCCTGTAATTGAAATAAGGCAACCATATTTTCCCCACTGGCTACCTTGCCGACTTGCGCTGCTGAACGACCCCTGTTGCTAACGCTCTCATTATGAAGATTAAACTGTCCATTACCATTAATTTATTATTTTTGCAATGTCCCATCTGTTAGACTGTACAGTGAAATCCATGGGAAGAATGCTTTGCTCATTAAGCCTTAATACCTGTTTACCCAAAAAGGTCAAAGGAACAATAACATTAACATTCACATTGGTGTACAACCTGGTAGCAGAAAACTGCTCATTAAGATCTCAGTCTCCTGGTGTGAACTCATTACAATGCATTTAAATCATGAAGTTTGCAAAGTATTACAATAGCATTTAGTTGCGTCTGCACCGTATCGACTTCTCTAGTGATGTTTCACATCCTGCGCATTAATCAAGTGATTAAAATAACCAATAAGAAAAGCAACTTGCAGTTTCATTTCCATCTTTATAGAGTGTCAGCCACCAAATAACCGGTTGACAATATTCAATTTTAATGGCCGTGTATTCCTTTTTGTCGTGCAAAGGGAGGCAAAACAATCCACTGTATAAAGAACATTTCAATGATGCCACTACATTCCCAGTCATTCAGTGTTTGATGCGTAATTGTGCTATGTAGGCTCAAAAGCTGTTGCAAATCATCCCACATATTACAATTATTCACAAACTGAACTATATTTGAAATTAGATTACATAAGGGCACAGAGCTAAATATATATTTTAGGTAATACATGATTGGAGATTGAAGGACACTGTTTTTTATTTTTTTATTTTTTTATTATTGATTTGGCTGAATGATTCAACCTTTCAAACAGTGGATAGTATAGTATAGACTTTTATTAATTAGTGAAATATATGATTCACGATTAGATCTGTTATTGCCTGGGACCTAGCCAATCATGAAAATGTATCAAATTAAGAAAAGGGTACAATACAAAATCATTGATTAAATACATGGTACTTTTTCCAGCCAAAATATCATGGATTAAATTCAGATCTGTGCAATAATATTGTACCTAGAGAGCCACAAATATACTCAAAGATGGACAGATGTTAGCTCTTACTTTGTCAATTTTTTGTGATTTATTTAAAGCCATTCAAAATGGCACCTCAGTGCTCAGGGTGCCAGATAACAAGTGGGAATCTTGCCGACGATGTATATTGAATTGCAAGGTAAGTAATAGCAAATGTATAAAAAGATCAATGATTTAAACTTGCTGTTATTAGTAAGAGAGGAAATTAGGTAATTTGACTGGTGTATATATATTTCGTCTCTCTCTGGGGTAATTCATGGAATCAAGCGCAGAAGTGGCGCACGCGGCTGGCGCACAGAGGGAGCGTGTGCCAGCTTGCGCCAGCCGTGTGCGCCAAAACCCATTTTGACGCACCGTATATTCATGGATTTAAACATCCATAACCAGCCATGGTGCAGCGTGGTGCAGCGACCCTGCAGCAGCGCCAGTCACGCCCCCAACCACACCCCTTGCGCCAAAAACATTGACACAAATCCCCTACATGGCGCAAAGGTCAGTGGACCACCATACAGCCCCCCAACAACGAAATTGTGCTAAAAACGCCACTCACCCCTCATGCGACAACCTATTTGCGTGTACAACTCCTCGCTCATCCCTACGAATACGCGTACCTCGCCCCTGTGTGTAAAAATCCTCACGCACTCCTACGAATACGCGTACCCCACTTGTGCCGGCCCAATCACGTATAAAACACATCACGCTCCCCTATGAATACACGTACTCCGTTCGTGCCAGCCCAATCGCATGTAAAACTCCTGGCGCACCCCTACGAATACAGGTACCCCGCACGTGCCAGCCCAATCGCGTGTAAAACTCCCTGGGCACCCCTCGGGATATGCGTACCTCGCTCACGCCAGCCCAATCGCATGTAAAACTCTCCACGCACCCCTCGGAATACACATACCCCTCTCGCGCCAGCTCAATCGCGTGTAAAACTCCTTGCGCACCAATTGGAATATGCATACACCGCTCCCGCCAGCCCAATCGCATGTGAAACTCCTCATGCACCCCTCTGAATACGCATACCCCACTCGTGCCACGCAAATTGCGTGGAAAAAGTACCCCTTGTGCTGTGGGCTGGCTGTGGGGCATGGCCAGGGGTTGTAGGGGATGTAGGGGTGTCTCTTGTGGTGTGGTCTGCCTGCGGGGCATGGTCGGGTGGATGGGCAACCTGCGGAGCATGGTCAGGGTGGATGGACTGCCTGCGGGGCATGGCCAGGGGTCATATGGGTGTCCCCTGTGGTGTGGGCTGCCTGCGGGTCATGGGGAGGGTGGATGTGGTACCCCACAGGCAGCCCACACTACAGTGGACACCACTACAAGCCTTGGTCATGGCCCGTAGGCAGCCCATCCACCCAGACCACGCCCCGCAGGCAGCCCACACCACAGGGGACACCCCTACAACCACTGGCCATGCCCCGCAGGGATCCCACATGGCACCATGCACTTGTGAGCCCCAACACATCTCCCCACCAGTGACGGGCACCTGCCAGCAGGCCCCGACACATGTACCCCCACCCCCATTGACGGCAACCTGCCAGCAGGCCCCGACTCATATCCCCACACCAGTGACGGGCACCTGCCCGCAGGCCCGACACATGTCCCCCCACCACACCCCCATTGACGGCAACCTGCCAGCAGGCCCTGACTCATTTCCCCCCACCAGTGACGGCACCTGCCAGCAGGCCCCGACACATGCCCCCCACCCCATCCCATTGATGGCAACCTTCCAGCAGGCCCCGACTCATGTCCCCCCCACCAGTGACAGGCACCTGCCAGCAGGCCCCGACACATGTCCCCCCAAACAACGTGCTGTCAGAATAGAGGCCCATGTCAGAAATGCCAGTCCAAATCCCACCCTACACCACAGCACCCCAGTCCAAACACACAACCACATATTGTACTCACTCCCCACTAAAAGCGCCACGCTTTGACATTTAAAAAAGCACATGCATGCACCCAAAGACATGTCCAGCAGAGCCACACAGTGGTGACACGAGGCAATGGACAGTGACACATGCACAAAACTAATGAGACTAGACGACACCAATAATGAAGATTTGTGAAATGTATTAAAAAGAAAACAAAATGACAAATTCAAACCACACATACAGATGAACACATTTTCAAAGCAATACCAAAAAGAAAGGTAAATCCAAGGAAAAATTAAAATCAAAGACATGAAAGTTGAAAAGTGGTCCATTTCCAAACTCCACAGAAATAAAAACAAAAGTTGAAAAAAAAAAACATTACTCCATAGATTGAATAAAAATGTATGTACATGTCCGGAACTATCACAATGTAAGTCACAAGGGTCCATGATCCCAAAAACAAAGGAAACCTATCAAATATCTAATCAAAAACAGAACTATATACAAAAAGGAGGAGCAACGTCCGTGGACTCCAAATCATAAACTAAGCGAAAGGAAATCTATGCCTAAATAACTATGTACAAAGGCGGTGGGCTAATCCGACGGCTCACTCCTTGATGGTCCGGGCCAGGGCATCATTGAACTCCATGTCGATATCCCGGAGGTGGGCCTGTTCCCTGGCCTCGAGGGCTCACAGGGATGTTGCCATGGACTCCTCCAAGTCCCTGCAAGTTGCCACAAGGCTCTCAGCCCGCCTCAACGCCCGGTGCAAGGAGTTCTCCGCCATGACCATCGTGAGCCGTGCCCTCTCCACCCGCCGCCGCTCTGTATCAATTTGCTGGCCCAACCGCTGCCACACAGAAGACACTTGCAGTCCTAGGTCCTCCTGCCCGTCGGCTGATGCCTGCCCCCGGGATGTTGTTGGCCCGAGTGATGACGCCTCCCACACCGAGCCTGCTGCTGCCTCAATGCCAAATTCCTCTGCCACTACGACCGCCTCTGGGGTGATGGAATCCCCCAGCGCCATCGTGCACATGTCCTACTTGATGATGCCTGCACATTGTCCATTTCCTGGGGTCCAGTTGGTGGTGTGACCACCCCTTCTGGACCCCCGATTCCCGACTGTGTCAGGGATGTGCTCACCACCAGCCTGGCCGCGGGCTCTGGGGCAGCGCCACAGGGGGCAAGGTGATACATGGACGGGAAGACAGCACGGAGGACAACTGGCGCATAGGGGGTGCAGTTTTGGAGGGGGTCGCAAGAGTGGCCAGCACACAGATGAACCCTGCGCCAGTGACCTGTCCTAGCAAGTCGAGGTAGCCAAGCAGGTATTTGAAATGATGTGCAGTGTCCTGCCTAGAACCATGCACACCATCCCGAATACCACGCGTGCGCAGCGTCATACCGACTAGGACAGGCTGCATATGGTCACGGATTGCCACGTCCACAGGTAGAGGATGGCCAGTTGTTGTAGACGCATCCCCTACCTGCATACAGGCCTGGACAGCGGCATCCCTGCTGGTGTGGGATGATGCAGTCACAGGATCAGGGATAGGATCACACACAGGCACCTCAGCAGCAACCTGTGCTGCCTCCTGCCCCTGGACTGCACCACTCACAACAGTAGAACCACCACCTCCAGGCCCCATGTGTGGAGCTGATATGGCCTCCTCCTCAACCACATATCCCACCAACCTGGATGACTCAGTGCCGTCTTCTTCAGTACGGCCCTGCAGGGGCTCAGCTGACCCTTCTGCTGCCGAGGAGTCCATCTCCAACCTTGGCCTCTTGGACCTACCCTCGGCACCAGACTCCTCACTCCCCGAAGATAATCCTCACTCCCCGAAGATATTAGAACCTGGGAGGGGAGCTGGGCCTTGCCTCTCCAGCTGGCGGTGGCATCCCTCCCGTTGGGCTCCACAGAACCATCTCTGCCCTCTTCATCAGTCGCCACTGCAGACAGAGAGAGACAGAACACAGGCATCAGGTCAACGTACAATGGTCTGCTGCACACATGACAGTTGGACTTGAGTGTCAGTGTCAGACGTCACAGATGGCATCACACTCCCCAACACTCATGTCATTTGAACCCACACATATTCAGAAATAAACTGGTATCGGGCAGCAGGCATCAGCATCCATACACACGTAACTGCATGAGCATCCAAAGGTTGGCATGATGTCACAAGCAACATGGGGAGTGCTGATCACATGCACACACGCCACCAGACAGACATGCATTCGTACATCTCCACCACCTGTCACAGTGCAATAATCGGCAACTACATCACATCTGCCAATCAGGTACCCAGATGTCCGGATCACATGCACCCATGGTGTCTCACTGTCACACACATGCCAAACAGACAAACGCACATGTATACCATGCACATACATGAAGGTGGGACCAGCATCCATGTGTCACACCCCAACCATGGCATAGTACATACACAGAAATGCAAACGTGTGTGCATCTTCCCATGCAGTTAGGCATCATGCATTGGAACACATACACCATTGATGTGCACCACACATGACTGGACACACACATCCATATATGGGCCATGTCAGACATATGTCCAAGCTGCATACTCCTGCCACACCTCAACATGCACTGTGTGGAATGGGATAGGCCATACGCTCACTGCTAGATTCCAGACGGGTATGCCTCTCTAGGACCTGGTGGTGAAGCACTGGGTTGATGCGTTCAAGGACCCTCATCTGGTCGATGGTAAGTTGGACCTGGCACCCCCCTGCATCAGTTGCACGCAAGAGGCACTGGGCCTTCATGAGGGTCCTGGACCTGTAGTCCTCCGAGCGCTTCCAGATGTGTTACAAGTGGTGGGTTGCCACCCCCTCCACGTTGATGGCAACCACGATGTCCGACCAGGTCCTCTTCCGTCTTTCCTTCTCATAATGCCCCAGGACTTGCTCAACCAGGATGCCAACTTCTGTGGCTGAGAAGCTGACAGCCCTCTGCCTCTCTGGCTGTGGGTTGCCAGTGGTCTCAGATGCTGTTTGCCCCGACATGGCAACCCCCGAGGCAGGTGTGAGTGGGCAACTGGGTCCTGGGGCTGGGCTGTGGAGCAATGGAACACCAGTTGGGAGTCTTCTGTTCCAGCAGAGGTGGTCACAGTAACTGAAACGCTGGCAATGGCTGATGTGCAGGCACCAAATAGCAGGGCACGATGGCAGCAGGCAGGGAGCAGCAGATGGCTTGTGGGAGGCTGCTCAGGGCTCTGCTGGGCAGGAGCATGGTCTTCCGTGTGTTGTCACGTGCCCAGCTCAATGCAGAGTGATTTAGCACATGAAAAAAAGAGCATATCAGTGTGTAATTCGAACAAAGGGCCTTAGCGCGTAAGCGCATAAGTGACGTGACGCGGGCAGGCTTTTCCCTCGGCACGGGTTAAAGATGAGTGCGGGCCAGCAGTTCGCTGTATGAGCTTTTCATGGCGACCGACGCATGTGTTGCTCCTTCTTGTTGTTTCATGCGCCATCACTTCACAGCGGATCGAGGACGTACTTCTTCGTTTGGCGGGGGTCTTGCCTACGTGTGTTAATCTTTCCCAAGGTAGTCAGACAGTGAATCGTGCATGCTATTTTCCCCTCTGTGGGTCCCCCTGTGTATCGCGTACCCGTTTTCGAGGTCATAGTAGCCTGTGCGTCCCAAGTGTACACGTTTTTTGTGTGTCCGTGGGTGCCACCGCATACTGTGGGAGGTTAATTCCACAAACATGGGCAACCGGGGGTTGCATGCACAGTTTTATTGCAGATTTGGGGTGCCTGAGCGTTGTGTGACCTGTCATTTTCTCCCAGGGGTCACATACAGCCTTGTAAGAGCACAGTGGTGCTGTTTACATCACGTACCCCGCTCCCTTCACCCCAATTGCCCAGGACAATTGTCATGTGCACCTCCCATTGGCACTAGTACATCTGTGCCATGGTTGGAAGGCCACGAAAGGTGAGGGGCGCCTCAGTTGGGCATCCTCCACGTGGTAGGCATGGTCAGGGACATGGGCGGGGCGACCAGGGAGTAGGGGGAGTCCAGGGTGGACAGGGTGGTTGCAGAGGGGGAAGAGGCAGGGGTGTGCCATTTGGGCAGGATATTCTGCCACGTGTTGGTGCAGTCATGCCACCACCCCCTGCGGCACCAGGAGATGGAGCTCTTGCATCTGACACTGGCGCCCATGTGCCCCAGCAGTCAGTTTCATCTACTGTCACAGGGCCAACGGTAGTGGTAGCTGCAGGTGCAGCTGTGGCAACCACCACGCAGGCTCAGGGTCGGCCAGCACATGATGCGTTGGCACCTGAGGACTCCCAGGCTGAATTCCAGGTGGTCGGGAGGCACAACCAATGTGCGCGCAGGGATGCTCTGACCGAGACACATTCCCTGGGGTAGTGTTGTCATCTGCTGCCCCAAGCAGCCGGGTGTTAGCAACTGCATGGCAGATGCAGCCAACACCACCCCAGCTGTGAATCTGCCATCGAGGACTGTGTCGGTCACAGACCTTGGCACAGTGGCTGTTGCTGCGCTGTGTCCTGTCAAGAGTACCCAGCAGCCACTGACGCAAGTCAGGGCTTCCGTCCTGGTTCCACCTGCCACTCCCTTGATCCAGTCCACCTGCGCCACTGCCCCTTCGGATCAGGGTGTCATTTGCCAGTCAGGGACAGGACCGGACCACTGCCTAAAAGGAGGAAGGTTGCTCCTGCACAAGAGGCTGGGACCCCAGACATGGCTCCACTCTCCAGCACGTCGAGGAAGAAGCCTTTCAACAAGCAGGAACTGGACTTCCTTGTGGTGTTCGTGTCAGAACACGAATGGCATATACTAGTGGGCCCAAATTGCCATACTACACCTGCCCAGCATTGGGTACACTGGCAGCATGTTGCGGATGGTGTTAGTGCATTTGAATATCAGGTGAGCACAGCTCAGGACTGCAAAAAGCATTGGCATGACCTCTGACGCTGTGCTAAGCAAAAGCGTGCCTCCAATTATGCATTGGCTCAGGTGACTGGCAGTGGGCCACCACCTGAGGAGGAAGAACTCACTCTGCATGAGGAGATCGCTGCGGAGTTCATCCCGGCACAATTGATAAAAGGAATGGGAGAGATGCAGGATTATGATGCCCCATCCGGTGAGTGTTGTTGCGTGTTTGTCCAGCCCATGTGTTGTTTGCTTGTGTGATGTGTTGTGCTTGACTGCCACTAAATGCAATGCTTCACTAATGCGTGCCTGTTGTGATGCATGCTGGACATGTGAAGCAGATGGGGTCTATCCTCATCACCACACATGCACCCTACTCACATGCTAGTCACCCGGCTGCCCCTCCAGTCCATGTTCCAGCTCACTGACCTGTATGCATGTAGCCTGTGGTGTCTTTCCACTTAGCACTCGGACTATGTCATTGCATGACTGATGTGCATGTGTGTTCAGCCTGCATGCAGGTAATCCACGTGGGCCTGCTTCCTTGCCCTGCCACCCCCCTGCACCTCAATTTCACCATGGCACTGCTGGGTAACATGTTGGACTATTGCAATGGCCTGTTCCACGCTCCTGTGTACATGCACACTTCCCCCTGCAAACCTACCAGACATATACTGTGGGGTACATCCTTTGTCCTGCAGGGTGTCTCACTCGGACTGTGCAGATGGCAGGTGCCCCTTGGGGACATGAGTGCCCCTTCATGCTCCATGTGCATTCCATTCACACCCCTATGTGTCCTTGGCAGAATGATCATTGTAGTACTTGTCCGGGATTACATATGTATCATAGTATTTGGTTATCCATTCCATGCTCACTCAGGCTCAGTCCTGCATCACACACATGTTTAGGATGTCATAGTCTGTGTGGGGCAAAGGCCTCCCCCTGTTGCAGGCCCCCTGACTCTGTTCAACTGGTGTAGTGCCTTCTGCATGAATGGGTGTACTACTGATGGTTCATCATGTGTCCTGCTTACTGTCCCATTCTCATCTGCTGTGGTGTCAGTTGAGTGAGATGATGCAATTGACGCTAGCCAACACTGTCTGCTAATACACAGTTCTCTGGTCAACCTTTCATTGCCATTCAATGCCTCCCTGCATTTTCACTAGGGGGTGGGGGAGTTAACTGTAGCCATGCAACCCAGTGAATGAACATTGCACATGATGGCTGAACTGCACTCACACTGCCGTCATGTTAAGTGATTGAAATCAAAACGTACCTGTTGATGTAGATTGTTGGTATCGTACACATGTACTGCTCTGCACCCACCCACTTCTGAGCCATGTTACACCGTTCTACATGCCTACTTACTGCTGCAATGTCAAAGTGACCGGCATGTATGTTCATTTTTATATCCCTTCACTGTTATTAAACACACTAGCACAGGTGCATCCTGTGACACATGTACTCTGTATTGGAACATCCTAGCGGGTGTTTAGCAAAGTTGATCGGTCATCGTGCAGGCTGTACTAACTGGTATAGCCCGCAGATTGATAATAGCCCGCAAATCAGGTTGTAATTACTGTGGAGCTGCCTGCACGTGTGTATGTGTACACTTTCACATACATCAAAGCAAGTAGCATTGAAGCTGCTTGCTTTGCTGTTAGGATGCTGTTCATATACACCATGTGGGTGTATATGAACACAAGTGTATTTGAACACTTTTGCATATACACATGCAAGCAGCTTCAATGTTGTGTAGTGCAACATTGCAGCTACTTACTTAGGTGTGTGTGTGAAAGTGTTTATTAACACGTGTTCTCAGCAGCATTTTTATTAAATAACTAATATGCCAATATTTTACGAAAATGCTGCTGAGATTTCAGCATTACGCCCGTTATGTTCAACCGGCACAATCATGAAGGTGCACTGTTGTGCACTATGAGTATGGCCAGGCCCACTTTGCAATGCTGGTGGAGCCTGGGTGTAGTGATCTGACACACTGATTCATGTTGTTTGGCACATTCAATGCACAAATTGCTGAATCAGGCCCTGAAGGGTGTTCTAGAAGCTTCATGGACCGGCAGCTTGGACCATACTGGGCGTTATGGTCCCTCATACCTTGTTGAACGCCCTCACTTTGCTTGGGACATTCACTATGTCTTCAGGGCCCATGACGCCCGGTACGTGCCGAGCTGCAGATCAATGAAGCTATATTGGTGATGATGATTTAGTGATGCATGTCTACATGCATATTACATGTGTCATGGTGTGTTTGATTCACTTGCAGCTGTTCAAACTTGCTTATGCTATGTGCCATCTCTTTGTTGCCATATGTCATTTTTGCCTGTGATGTGTGCCTGCCAGAGGTGGTGTGTGATTGGGGTGATATGCTACATTCAGTACATGTGTAGGCTTCACAATTAACACGCATCCATTTCTGCTTTCGGGATGCAATTCCATATCAATGCCACTGGATGCATGCCTGAATTTGAGTTCTGTGTGACATGTTTACTTCATGTGTCGACTGTCGATGTAGTGATGTTATGTGTGGGTGGGTTATGTGCTTCTGACATGTGTACTCATGTTTGTTTTGTTCACGTTACAGGTGATGACGCAATGGAGCCAGAGGATGGTGATGTAATTCCAGACACTGGGTTGCTTTTACATCAGCAATCCGGCACATGTGGGGGTCTTAGTCTGGTAGACCACGAGAATCCATTTGTGTTCCAGACTGTCGTGTCCAGAGCTGGCAATCAGTCAAGCTCTGATGAACACTCTGAGCACAATGTTGAGTTGGATGTGAATCATGACGATTCGTCCCCAGTGAGTGATCCTGATGTGGATGACCTTCTGTCCGCGACACCTGCACTGAGGGGCTAGGCAGTGTTGGAATGTGCACCTGTGGTGGTTCTGGACACATGGTCACACGCCACACCAGTTATTGATATCCCTGGGACATCATGTCGATGGAGGGATGCAGTCCTGTAGCCGCGGGCGGTGCCACTCCAGCAAGGACCATGGCTCCTTGGGTCCTGCAGGTGTAATGTCTTGCAACGCGGTGGCCATGTGCTACCGGGGAATACTGAGTGGGAGCATGCCATGTATGCCAGTTCAGAGCGACAGGGGGCAGCTATTTAGAATATTGCTCAAGGCATTGAATGTGTGGCCCAATCCATGCTCCCCCCTGATAGGTAGGTGGAGCTCCAGCAGCAGGCAACGCAGTCCACGTGCCGCTCACTCAGGCTGGGCATGGCAGCCTCAGACAGGGCACGCCAGGCTGAAATGGTGTCTCTGCGCAAAGCAATTGCTGCTCAGTCAAGAGGCACACAGGGAGGCCCTGAGGAAAGAACACCGATCCCTCAGATCTACTCTGGGTGTGCTCAACTTGTCCTAGAGGTAGAGGTCAGAAGTGAGGATGTAGCAGCTAGACAACACCATCTCGGCTGAGCTGCGTACATGCCAGGAGGGGCTCCAGATGTCCTGTGAGGCCTGCATGCTGACCTCTGTGCCATTGCCACACAGGACCAGGCTTACCAGACCCACAGGCTTGCTGCCGTGGAGGGGCAAGCTGTGGATAGGCGTGGATAGGCAACTGTGCCACGTCCACCTTCTGATTGTCATCCAGAGGGTGAGTAGGATGATGACTTATCTTCCACACAGGTCGGACCGTGCAGGCTTTGAACACATGGAGGTTTTTATTTATCTCAAAATCGTCGCATGTGAGTGTTGAAATGCACCCTGTACCTCCCCCCTCGTGGGTGCTCCGCCACACCCCAGGTCGTATGTGGCCTTTTTTAAAAATTATTATATTGTTTGTCTATTGTGCATTCATGTGATGGTGTGGTGCTTTGTGGCTTTTGAAAGCATCCACTGTGTGTTCCAGCTGGGCCCATACAAGCTTGTCTCGTGTATGTGTTTGTGGCTTGGGGTCCTGACACATATGCCACTCCTGCTTCCCCTTTTCATGGGCTTGCAAGGATGGTTCGGTGTGACAGCAAATTATACAGGGGCCTTGGACTTTCATCATATCTGTGGCCAGTCTGCAGTCCTACTTGTGTATACACCCCTATTGGGGATTAAGGATGTTTTCTACATGGCATGTTTGCAATCAATTTTGGTGAGTATATTTTTGAACTGTGCTTTTTTTGAAGTTGATTGTGATGTGTTTTCATTACTTGCCTGTATATGTGCTTGATGCACTTCATGCTGTAGACGGTAGTCTGCATCCTTTAGCTGTCAAAGCCACACTGATGGTGAGAGGGGGCCGGGTGGTGACAATGGCCCTCATTAGGACCCAGGCGTTAAGGGGTTTACGGCGCCGTAAACGGCGCCGACCCTTAACGCCTGATTCCAAGGTCCCTTTGCGGGATGGTGATTTTAACGCCTGCTTTGTGCAGGCGTTAAAACCCATGCCGCAAAGGGACCTTGGTGCTAATTACGCCACCGTAATTTACGGTGGCGTAATTAGCGCCTTTCCCCATTCCCATTATGCCCTATGGGGCAAAAATGGGAATGGGGAAGGGTAAAATGGGAAATGGGGATTTACCGCCCCACTCAACTTGGAATGGGGCGGTAAATCCGCCAACCACCATGGCGTAAACATAGTTTACGCCATGGTGGTAAGGGTACGACCCAGGTGGTAACTTACCGCCTGGGTCGTAATGAGGGCCAATGTCAAGTTGGTACGTGTTAGGTTCACCCCCTGGAAATTGTGGCAAAGGTGAAAGCATTGGAATGTGACCCAACAACCACAACTCACGGTCCAGTCCTTACCTGATTTGGCCGCCTAGACTACTTCTGCGCTCCGTTCTGTTTGGATGGCACATTGTATCTGTCTTCAATCTTGGACTTTGCTGCTGCATTACGGCCAGTTTTCCTACTGAGCTCCAGCTCTTTTACTCATTTTTCACTCTCTTGTGCCTTTGGTCCCTGTTTTTCTTCCTGCTACTGTCCTTGTTGCAGATCTGTCTGCCCGTCTCTCGGGCAGTTCGTTCCGCGTACTCGTATGTTGCCTCGGTTAGCCTCGCTCCTTCTATCGGTACACTTCTATACCACTGCATCTTTCTCTCTCGCTCTCTCTCTTGCTCCTTCTATCTTTCATCTATTGCATCCATATCCATATTTTTATGTTGACTTCGGCCTTTTACCAAAGCTATTCAACTGTTCTGGCTCTTAACTTGCTGTCAGCTGTTTCTGGTGATTTCACATTTACTCTGCCTTTCAGGACTTGAGATGTCTCTGCCTTTCTCCGTTCACGCTATCACCATCCAGTTTTTCCAGCCTCCTTGGTTATTTTCTACTCAAGTTTCAGCTCTACCCATCAGTTGTGGCATCCTCATTGATTATTGTCAACTACTCAAGTTCCTACCCATCCTGTTGAACCATTCCACAACTGTGCAACCTTGGAAGTTATTTTATCATTCAGCTTGGACATTTACTTGCCCATATTCTACAACTTCAAGTCATCTGCTAGAGACTCTTCCAGGGTTTTTTGGTGCCTTGATGCCTTTTCCCTGGTTTGGAGGTTTGGCTCCTTGGAGTTCTCTGCAATTTGGTATTTTTACCGGTCAAGGTGGCCTCTGAGGGAGCTAGACCCTATTTACACGAAAGGAAGAACAAGAAAACCAAGGAGAAGGGGGATCCTGAAGCCAGGTAGACTAGAAGGAAGAAGCCGATGGACCCCAGAGGCAGTTCTTCTAAAGGTCAAGGTGAGGAGGAAATGAGGGAGGGGGTTTCGTTGTCTGACAGTACGCTTGGCCTACAGTGATTGGTCACTGTCTGAAATTGTCAATGTGGGGTACTATGTACATGATGTGTTCTGATGGACAAAATATGTTCCTGTGTTGGGTTTACTTTTCAAGGTGTCAGAAGGAAGAAGTCGATGGACCCCAGAGGCAGTTCTTCTAAAGGTCAAGGTGAGGAGGAAATGAGGGAGGGGGTTTCGTTGTCTGACAGTACGCTTGGCCCACAGTGATTGGTCATTGTCTGAAATTGTCAATGTGGGGTACTATGTACATGATTTGTTCTGATGGACAAAACATGTTCCTGTGTTGGGTTTACTTTTCAGGTGTCAGTTCATTGGTGTGGTTTGACACACTGGGGTGTCCACATGGGCAATGTACACATGCAACGTGTACAGGCCACTGAGGGTTACTTCATTTCACATGCAGGTATTGAGTGCATGTCCCTTCTGACACACACACTTACACAACACACCACCACACATACAACCACCCATCCATGCCCACAAGTGCACAACGATTGCCTTCTCTACCATGCTGTGTCCCTGCAGAGCATTCTCACTTACAATTTTCGGATCGTGTACATGCGTCACGGGGTAAGTTTTGTTGCTTGTTCTATTTTATATGATGCTCAGGTGGCACCTTGTCATGCGTTGTGCATTTGGTTTGCTCTTCTGCTGTTGCATGCCATGTCATGGTGTGGCCGACGAGGATAATGGGGGTTGGGAGGGTTTGGGTGACATACCAGTGATTTGCATGGCCTGTTTTGCAGGGGGGTGGTGGGATATGCACCTTGCATGTATTCCTTTCGGTCACACCGGATTGGTCATGTTTAAGTATGTAAGAGGATTCAGTTCAACACTACAGCTAAGTCAATGCCTAGTCTGGGATACTGAATGGAAACCCTTATTGATATATCTTTACGTCCAGTTCATGCGTTCTGGATGACTACCCCTATATAACACCCCTCTCTTGGAATCCCCCTGACCTCACTGAGCCACGAAGTATTTCTGTTTTGCAAGTTTAAATGGTTTATTTGATAATTTAAACAATATATATATATATCACACTTAATAATAAATTAATAATTGAATATCACACTTGATCTGAGCAGTAATCAATAATGGATAGTCCGGCACTAGCACACTTCTTTATAATCAATGATGAGTGGTTATAGGATGGATACGATAGCAACACTACTTTTATGGTTTCAAATGGATGCAATGTGGAATGAAATGCAGTACAGAAAATAACTTGATAGGATTTCAGCAAAAGACAATGTAATCACTTTCTTGGACAATTCACCCCCCCTTTTATGCACTGTAAGGAGATGAAGATGACACAGTTCTTAGGAATGCAATCAAATAGAATTCAGTTAAATTCCCCCCAGCAAGCTTAGAGGAAAACAGGTCGGAGTTTTAAACACAGGCCCAAAATGCTTTGAATGTGGTTTGCAAGGAAGTGAAAAATATGCTAAAATGCTTTTAATTCCCTTTAGGAGGTTCAGGGTGAGTGGTATCTAGTTAATATTAGTCCAGACTCACTCTAGCAATGATTCAGGGATGGTTCTTGAGAGGCAAACGAAATTTAGTAGTTCAGGCAACAGCAGCTGTCTTTTTACAAGTAAAGAAATCGGGCCAAATCGCAAATCGCGGCAACATTCGCGAATGCGAGAATCGTGCTTATGGAGAACGTATAAGGAGTAGGAAGTCGCTTCTAAGCTTGTTGAGAAGCAGAGATTCTAAGCTTTCAGATGAAAGTTAAACCAAGTTCCTAGCCCAAACGGTTCCAGAGATATGGACGATTAAATAAAGGTAGTTTTTCGGATTTGAAATTTTAAAAGTTCAAAGCGACAGGTTACAGCTTGCAGCAAGAAAATGACAGGTGACAGCTTTGCAAATGAAAGGTGACAGTTAGGAGGCAGTTCTGGTTAGATTAAAATAGATTGAATTATATTATTTTAACTAAGAGATTGGTTCTGCACAGTTCTGCTAGGTACTCACAATATATTTAGAAATAGGCCTCGCCACGGATCTGGTCAGGTTTTGGACTGGACTCCGGTCTGGTCTCGGCACTTCACAGTGATCTGGGTCAGCTCTCTGGTTCTGCTAACAGCGGTCTGGGTCAGCTCTGCTCTGCTGGTCTAGCCTCTCTGGATTCTGGATACTGCTCTGCTTTCTAGGTACTGCTACAGGTTCTTGAGATTGATGGATTTGAAGTCTGGATCTCTGGATGTGAAGTCGTCGATCAGCATGCTCCGCAGCAAATGGAATTGAATGTCTCTATCTGTCCTGACTGTCTGCTTTTATGTGTTTTGAAAGTGGGTGGAGAGGCTATCTTTCTAGGCCCTACCCCTCTCCACTTGTCATTGGCCACTTCCTCCTCTTCCCCTTGATTGGGGGAATGAAATGAAGTGTCATCATGATGAGGTCTGTTTATGATACAGAGAACCCACCCCTGTCAACTTTACACACAATCTATATCTGATCCAAATACATACTTCCCTGATAGACAGTTGTTTGGCATTGCATACACACATCATGCATTTACTGATGGTAGCCCCTGTTCCAATTCTGTCGTTTCTAGGAGCTTGGGTTCAAAAATGGCAACATATTTCACTTTTTGGTCAGGTTACCAATATTGGATTTGTCCCCGCATTTACACAAATGTTCGCAAAGCATGTGGGCATTAGGTGGTGGAGTGTCAGATTTTTAACATACATACATTTAGAGTAATGTCCTCTTTTCCGCTAAAAACCCCCCTGAACATACCACCGGGTCCTAACACGTCTTCAAATGTGCACAGAAAAATCACAAGAATAATAATATCACTTATAAAATTTTCACAAGTCCGCTCTATGAATGATCCATCTTTTTAGATTTATGTTCTGGCCCCAAAGGGGTGTGGTTTCCCCCAGCACAAGGTTGAATTTCTGGTTTTTCCAGTTCTGCCAAGCCAGCTTGCTCTCACAGGCAGTGCTCCTCCCCTTTCCTTCCAGGAGGAAGCCACTTTTACGACCCCCCCCCAATAAAACATTTGCCTGAGTCAGGACAGGGCTTTGTTCAATTTCCTGCAGAGCCCAGGTAATTCAATCAGAGAAGTGTCATATCCCTTTTGGTGGGAACAGCAAAAGGCAGCTAGGCCTGGGAACACAGCTGTTGTGCAAGTCTCAACTCCTGTCGGGGGTAGCTGGTGGGCAAAATTCCCTCTCTTTTTAAGCCAGGCCTCAGCTAAATGTCTCTTTGGCTGCCAGTTTTCCTGTCCAAATCAAACTTCCAATTTTTACGCATGCAGCTAGAATGCTGATTCTAAGTTTAAAACTATGACATTTAAACAATTGTAACCTATGTGACACTCAAAAGTAGGTCACTCATTTCTTTTAAACATTTAGATTTTTAGTGTCTTTCAGTCCAAATTTACTTAAACTGCTGAAATCCACAGCTCAGCCAGTTTTGTTATAAACCTTCAAGTCACTTCAGAATATAACTTTACATTGTATCCACCTCTCAGTAAGTCTTTCTTTGGCCTGCTTTGGGTTCATTTATTCAGTTTTACACAAAAGTCTGGTGGTTTTAAAACGCCGACTTTCTGATAGTGGTGAGTACTGGTAATGCAACCATTTTTGGGATTTAAGAAAATTAATTCCCCACAGTTCTAGGTTGCTTTTGGCAATCAGCATTGCCATTCCCAATGGTTTCAGGCTACTGTGTGGGTAGTCCAATGGTGGTTTTTAGGCAGTGTCCTTCTGTGCCCATAACATCGGCAAAAATGGGTGGCAGCCTATTCTTGATGCATTTCCCTGGGCATTTTCTGGGAAGCTCTGGCCATCATGATGTTTTCAATGCCAGTACTGCACAGTTTTTGTGGTAGGGCTCGGATGCATGGGTAAAAACATCCCACAAGCCCCCCTCTGGCGATGGCCATTCTGCTTCACTGATGGAACTCGCAAGATCTGGGATGTTTCCTCATATTCTTCCAATAGATGGCACAGTTCAGCATCTTTTTCTCCATCCGGTCGGATCGATCGGTTCTCCTCGCCGGTCCTGATGGGAAGATTGGGCGGTACCCCGGGCCCCTTGCGTCTCTGCTCCGGGTCTCTGGATCATCCTCCTTGGCCAGTCTCCAGGTTTTCTTTCTCCTAGGACGACAAAGGAAGAGCGGCAATACCTATTCATAGGCATTTTTCCCCCACCATGGATATAGTGGGGTGGCATATAAATTTATAGTCAAAACATATGAACATGCACATTTCTTTTTGCATTAAGAGACAGGAACACATAAACTTGAGAAACACAGAATTTGATAGGCTATAGGTAGGATCTTTTAGGGTTGGAATTGAATTACTCTGGAGCGGTACCCTCTGGGATTACCGAGGACTCCTCCAGTTGCTGCAAAGTGTGCCTGGGATGGCAACACTTCAACTGGTTTATGTGGACCCACTTGTCTTCCCCCTCTGCCAAACCGCCTTTGGGGATGCAGATCTTGTAGGCCACAGGGGAGATCTTGTCTATAATCTCATAGGGTCCCTTCCATGTAGGCAAAAACTTTCGCTGCTTGGCCTGGTTCCTGGAAATTGTATAGATAGACCCGGTCCCCCACCTGATATTCCTTCCTGGAAGATTTCAGGTCATAGTGGGTCTTCATACTCTCAGCTGATCTTTCTAGATTCCGCTGAGCATAGACAAAAGCATGCTGAAGGTGTTTCCTTAAATTCTCCACATACTCATGAGTTGTGGAGGCATTTATCAACGTTTGCTCTTGGGTTCTGTAGAGCAAATGCTGAGGAAGCACCATCTTGCGTCCAGTCATCAACTCAAATGGTGACATTTTGGTTGCAGATGAAGGGGTAGATCTGATGGCCATTAGGACCAGAGGTAATCGGATATCCCAACTTGGCCCAGAATCTGCCACAAACTTCTTTAATATGCTCACAATGGTTCGGTTGTATCTCTCCACTGCCCCAGTAGAAGCTGGCCTGTAAACAATGTGTAGCTTTCTCTGGACCCCCAGTATCTCCCACATCTTTGCCATTACTTCACTGGTGAAGTGGCTACCTCTGTCTGAATCAATCCTTTGAGGTAGACCAAAACGGGAAAAGATGTGGTTAATCATCAGGGCAGCTGCTGTTTCTGCCTTGCAATTTGGGGCTGGGAGACATTCCACCCACTTGGTAAACAAGCATGTCACAGTCAACATGTACTTATTTCCTCTAGACGAGCGAATCACAGGGCCTACGAAGTCGATTTGTAAATCTGACCATGGCAGTGTCATCCCCCTCTTTTGGAGAGGCGCCCGGTGTGTGAGGGATGTTGGCTGAAATTGTGCACACACAAGACAATCCTTCAAGTATTGGTTGAGGTCCTGGCCCATGTGTGGCCAGTATGCAACCTCTCTTAAGATTTCCAGTGTTGTGTGAAACCCCCTATGACCGGCGGTGGCCGCATCATGGGCGTGACTTAACATCAGGCTTCGGAATGAGGTAGGAACCACCCACTGATCGTGGCCAGCTTTGGATTTCCTTACCAACAAACCGTCTTGGATCCGGAACATTTTTGGACATTTCATCAACACTCTAAGGTCCTCTTTCCCGTTGTAATCGGTATCCGTCAGGGTAAAGTTCTCAGGGTCCTCAATGTGTTGGTAAATTTTACCAATTATTGGATCCCCCTTTTGAGCGGTAATCAAATCAGCATCAGGGGTCTCCTTGCTCCATTGGGCAGTTGACAGATCATTGTGAGCATTTGTCTGGGACCTAGTGATAGCAGTGACCTGGATTTCCCCCAACAGGGACTCTATTTCTATTAGATCCCCTTGGATGGCCCCAGTTTTGGCCAGCTGGTCAGCTAAGTCATTTCCAGTTTTGTCTGGTCCCTCTTCTTTGGAATGACCCTTGATCTTTTTCCAATAGATGGTCATCTCATTCGAGGTGACCAGATCATCAATGTTTTGGATCAACTTCCCATGTTTTAAGGGTTTGTTATTAGCACATAACATGCCTCTGGTTTTCCAGTTTTCCAATTAACCAGGTGCTCCACGAACCCGTTCCGTACATAATCCGAATCTGTGATTATGACCAGTTCGTGGAGTTGATGCTGGACAGCAGTGAGGATGGCCTGATGCACAGCCATCAATTCTGCCACCTGACTACTTCGGGGACCAATTTTGTATCCAGCGGACGGTTCTGGGAACTCCTTCACCCATGCATTCCCTACGCCAGCCACCAGTTCTTTCTCCCCGTCGTTGTCAACATGGTACGAGCATCCATCCACATAGACAGTGGGCATTCCCTCACACTTGTCCTCTTCAAAGACTTTGTGTGGGGAATTAAGGTATGCCTCCGTGTTGTCCTTGATTTTTAGACTTTCGTCCTTGAGACAGTTTTCTCTGGCACAATCATGCAAGTCAGCCAGACCTTGCATGAGGGGACTCTTCTTGTTTTGGCCATATCTGACCTCCACAGGAAAGCCTTGCCTTGACAGAATCCAGGAAGTAATTCGGGAATTACTCACATTTCCGGCCCGGATTCTGTCACTTTGGAGATATTGCAGAGGCTGGTGTGGAGTCTCCACTATGATGTGTTCCCCCTGGATAAACGGGCGGTAATTCTTCAATGCCCACACCGTTGCCAGGAGTGCCTTCTCACAATCGTTGAACTTTTCCTCCACAGAGGATAAAGTTTTGCTCGCACAGGAGATTACTTTATTGACCTTGTCATGCTTTTGGTATAATACCGCCGTCAAGCACGTATTAGAGAACCCCGTCTCCAGGAAGAACTCCTTTTTTCTGACAGGGTAAGCTAGGAAAGGCGCTTGTGAGAGGCTTCTCTTGAGTTGTTTTACCACCTCGGCTTGTTCTGGACCCCATTCCCACTTGACCCCCCCCTTCAGGAGATGAATCAGGGGTCTGGTGATCTCTGCGTAGCCCTCAATGAACTTTCTGCTGTAATTAGTCAGTCCAAGGAGGCTCCTTAGTTCCCGCAGAGTTGCGGGGTCTTTCAGTTTCGGAAGTGCTTCCACTTTCTTTTCCTGGGGACAGAGACCCTGAGGAGTCAATCTCATGCCCCAAGAAATTAACACGGGTTCTACACCACTGTGCTTTCTGAAAGGAAAGTTTTGCTCCGGCGGCCCTCAACTGGGTCAGAACATAACGGATCTCCGCTATGTGTTCCTCCACAGATGAACTTTTGATGAGGACATCATCTACATAAGCCAGGTTACCCCTCGCACCCAGGTCGGGCATGGCCTTATGTAGGGAAATGTTGAATTCATTGCCGGAGTTGAGGTATCCGAAGGGAGTCCGGGTCCATGTATACTGCTGTCCCCCAAAGGTAAAAGCCAGCTTGTATTGGTCCTCCCTACTGACCGGCACGGTCCAGTATCCATTGGTCAGGTCTATTGCAGTGAATACCTGTGACCCCTGAATCTGGGCCAGCCCTTGGTCAATGTAGGGAAGAGGCCATCGGGAAGTATGGACCCGTTTGTTGAGCTCCCTAAGGTCAGCACAGAGTCTCCACTGGCCGTTTGGCTTTAATATTCCCAGCACCGGATTATTGAAGGTGCTGTGGACGGGACGGATTATTCCCCTGGACTCAAGGTGCTTAATTATTTCAGTAAGGGACTCCATTGATGCGAGAGGCAAGCGATATTGCTTCACAAACACTGGAGTCATGCCAGGGTCCGTGGGGATTGTTGTTGTGTGGATATCGGTGCGACCACAGTCATATGAGTCTACCGCAAAGAGATCTTGGAAATCCAAGAAGACTTGTTTCAACTTTTGCTTCTGTTCCAGAGTCACACAGGCATCAGCTAGGTTGACTCTCTCTTCCACCATCTGCCTGAAGCCTGGAAAGACTTCTGGTTTGGCTATCTCAGCGGCCTCCTCCAGCTGGGTGGAGAAGTCGCTGGTCAGAGTGCTGATTTGGACTGGAGGCTTCAGGTGGGAAAGGCAGCCCTCACGGACCTGGAAAATCACCTCGCCCCTCCTGAAGTCACAAGTCACATCTTCCTTACCATAAGGGTAAGAAGTGTACACCAGGAAGTTCCCCCCATGGTGGGTAAAAATCCTGTCTGGTGTTGTATTGTCCTCACTGTCACTGTCAAAACAGTCCTTGGGGATTGGTCCTAACAGTTCATTTCCTAAATCGAT
The DNA here is from genome assembly GCF_040938575.1 of Ambystoma mexicanum. Classification (NCBI taxonomy): domain Eukaryota; kingdom Metazoa; phylum Chordata; class Amphibia; order Caudata; family Ambystomatidae; genus Ambystoma; species Ambystoma mexicanum. Next base: position 714,911,487 of record NC_090934.1, on the reverse strand, counting down.
GGAAAAATGTCGGTCATTAACCGCCAAACCAATAATGGTGTCTGCGGCTAGAGTAATACTCTTTAAGTCGCTGTTATCCACCTCTATTAGAATGGTGCCATGTTCTATGTTGACTAATGGAGTTGGGTTTACCCCCAACCCTTGCTGTTGGAGAGAAGCATTTAGATGTATGTAAGCATCGGGGTTTTTCAAATGTTGTCCTCTTTTAACTTTCACTTCCAGGGAGAATTGTCGGGTCCTTTCTGGGATGGTGACTTCCTCTTTAATCTGAATTTCAACTGCATAAGGTAGCAATTGAGCTGACCTAAATGCTTTTTCTGGATCATCAAAGCCCATGGGATTATCCGCTAATCTGGACCAAGCTTTGAAGTTTATTAGGTCCAAACTAATGGCAAAGCGATTGAGAATGTCACTGCCTAAGTAAAAGGCGACAGTGACGTCTCGCACGACCCAACAATTATGGACTATGCTCTTGTTGCCAATGGAGATTTTGAGCATACACCTGCTTGGCAGGAGATGTTTGGAATTGGGTGCTTCCAGGTCCATTTCCCATGTCTATCAGTTTGAATGTGGGAATGGCTGGATCTTTTGGGAGTTGGCGGAACATGGATTCGCTGATGAAGCTCTTACCGTTGTTCACACACACTCGAGCGAGAACAGAGTCCTTCCCATCATTTAACTGAACAGGGATGAACAACTGCTCTCCAATTTGCTGAATATCAGCCAGGCTCTGAGCTGATTTCACATCTTTCTGGACTATAGGAGTGGGAGTTTCTGATTGTGGATTAGTAAAGAATTTCAGGGTGTTTCCTTCCAGTGTGGAATACCACCTTAAACTGGAAGGGAGGTTGATTTTCAGAAATAGAGAGGACCCCCCATCATCAGTCTGTTGTCCTACTGCTATTACTGTCACGTCTGGAATTTGGTTATTCTGGAAGTGGAATTCTACTTGGTCAGATTTTTGTTCAACCATGTGGCATGTGCCGTTTAAACTAACATGGTTGACACTCTGTTTTAATTTTATGGGTCGGCTAGTCTGGGTCCAGAGGACCTTGTTTACGCAATCTATTAGGGGTGACAACCTTCTCAGGAGGTGATTCCCTAGTAAACAAGGGGTGCCCTCTGGAGTCACAACTATGACCGGGTGTTTCAACTTGTGTCGCCCAATTTTAATGTCCAAATCTGCCGTCCCCTCGATGGGAATTTGCTTCCCGTCAAAGTTCTGGAGTTGTCCAGGAAGTGAGGTGAGAGGAATTTGGTAATTCCCTCCCCTTCCTGCATTCAGTTCATCAAAGGCCCTTCTGGACAGAAGGGTAGCTTGAGATCCCGTGTCCACCAGCGCTGAAATCGTACCCTGCCCCTGTACTTGTACCGGGGCATAATATCTTCCCTCCTTCTCCTCAAGGGGGCACAGATAATGCACATTTTTGGACAACTGGTGGGCTAACTTTCTGGTTTTGGACATTGTTAGAGAAGAGATTTGGGCAGAATTCTGTGGAGAGTCTTGGGAATCTGAAAGAAAAAGTTGGCAACTGGAGATCAGAGCCATTGTGGGTTCCCCTGGTTCCGGTTCTGGGCCGCCCCCCCCTTTTTGGAGGCAGTCACCAGGATGGGTTTGCACCAGGGGATTTTGGTATTGTGGGTTCTGGGATGAGATGATGGGCGGCGGTAGCTCAGTCTCCATATCTCCCCAGTCTGGATTGGAATCCCTTGGGACCCATTTTTCTTTGGGAGGAGTTCCCCCATCTCTGAAGGAGAAGATCCTTTTCCCAGGATCCTCTGGGGATCCCTCTCCTTCAAATTGGAAGATCTGTATTTCTTCCACAAAACGGTTCTGTTTGGGTGCTTTGTTTCTCCTACCCCCCCTCTGCTCCTTGGGAGCCGGGCTTTCAGGGGCAGGAGATTTTGTTTCCGGTTCCTGGGTTTCCAGGGGCTGTTTACAAGTTGGGAAGGAAGCTTCCTCCAAGGCTTTACACCCCCCCTCCCCTTGTGCCTCCTCCCTGGGAACCGGTGTGTTATTGGGGTGCTGCCCCCGTCATTGTTCTGGAGTACCAGGTCCAGAGTTTGGGGCATTCTGCGGTGGCATGCTCATCTGAGGGTTCTGTTGAGCCCTCAGTATGTGACCCAGATCCCGTGCCATATTTTGGACCTGGCGCTCTAACTGGGAAACCCGCTCAGGCTGATACGGGGCTCTATTTTCTCCCCTGGGCTGATCCCGGGAAGGGTAGCTATCCCTTCTCTGGTAGTACCCCTGGTTGGGAAGGTTTTGGTACCCCTCCACCCTTGGCCTCCCCTCTCCCGGATTAGGTTGTCTGGGCTCAGGGAATTGGGGAAAGAAGGATGGATGATTTTGGGGATGGAAATTGGGTGGATACTTGGGGAAAAAGTTCTGCCCAGGATTTGGAGAATTTCTGCCCTCCTTGGGGAAGTTAGGAGGGAAGTTCCCCGGGTCAGGTGCTTGGCTGGATCCCCCCCCTTGGGCTGGAGGAGTCCACACATAACCCAGGATTGGTCTGTTTCCCTTGTAACGGGTACTTACATAGTCAGGAGAGCGAGGGACCTCATTTGTGGGACTACCTCTTTCACTCCCTGTCTGTGACTGGCCCGAGGACCTTCTGGGCCTAGCATTATTAGGTGCAGGTAGGTTTTTAGGCCCCCCCATCTCCAAATCCAAAACGGGGGTGACCTTTACCTCTGCCACCTTGGCAGCAGCAGGGGTGCTGTTGGTTTTGGGATTTTTCTGGGTATTGCTTTTATTTTCTATGGGCTTCTGCACCTCATAGATCCGGTTAGCCTGTTCAATGACCCAGTCTAAAGATCTTTTCTCATGAAAATCTCTCACGAGCTGGGTCATTATATATTTGGGCAAGGCATGGAAAAATGTATTGACAAATTCTCTGCTGTCTGTGCGCACCCTTCTGGTGTTCTGCGCAAAGGCACGTTTCAGTTCTTGCACGAATTCTTGTGGGGCCTGATCCTCCCCACATTGCAAATTGTAGGCTGCCTTGCAAGCCTCTTGAGGATTTCTGTGAACAGAAAAATGTTTCAAGATGGCCGCCTTATAGGTGGACCATCTTAAATGATTTTGGTCCTCCAGCCCCGCAAAGAAACTGGAGTATTCTGGGGAGAATGTCCATTTGACGTACTGGATGCAGCTACTGCTGTCCTTCAAATGGAAAGTCTCCATCATTTGCTCATAGAGCTCCAAGTGTTCCCAAACAGAATACTTGGCGTTCTTGTGATAAGGCGTGATGACACTCCTTATTGCCTTAATCTGTTTCAATGGGTCCTTAAGCAAGGCCCTTTTTGCCTTATTGGCCTTTTTGGTTCGGGTAACCCTGGTCCATTCATCCTCTGACTCAGAGGCACTGCTCCCAGAGGTTCCTGTCTGATCTTCCAGGTTTTCCCGGATTCTGCAAGCCTGGGAATGGCTGGCAGAATGTGGGGACCTAGTCTCCTGTGTCCTGCGCCGTTCAGAGGAGTCTTCAGATTCCTCCTTGCTGCCAGGATTTGATGGGTACCCCCCCACTGAACTAACTGGGCAGAAGTTTTCAGGATGCCCTTAATGGACCTATTCTCCTGGGGTTCCCCACTAAATTGCACTGTGCTTGGGTGCCCATACCCGGATGCCCGCCCATCCATTCCTGGGAGGTACTGGCCTATGAGCCCCATGCTTCTGGCTGGATAGTATTCTGCCATCCCTGTGGCCCGGTGCTCATGTGCGCCAGGGGACAGGTGGGTGGCAGAGTCCAGGGACTGAGAGAGATAAATGCCTCTGGTACTAGGGCTCCTGAGGTTATGCTCAGGAGTTTCCCTTTCCCAGCGAACCTGGTCTCTATCCGCCCCTGCTCCCTGTTGCAATGCAAGAGCCTGCGCCTTCAGTTCCTCAGTTAAGGCCTTACTAGACTGTATCAGTCTCTCCTGCATCGCTACCTGTTGTTGGAGCCTATCATTGTGCTGGCAGAGAGCCTCATTCTCTCTCTGCGTTTCCTGATTGGTCCTGGAGCACTGGGCCAGTCTTTGCTGCAGGAGGGTTACCTCCTGAGCTGTGTCCCTATTGGCCTTCTCCTTTCTTGCCAGAGCATCCTACACCTTCCTGGTGTGCTCTAACAAGTTATGGTGTTCTTTTTGGAGGTCACCCAGTCCCTGAAGGGCCAGGTGATTTTCTTCCATTTTCCTTTTTAAGTGGCAGACTTCCTGGCCTAAGGTATCCCTTTCCTGACTAAGAGCCTGCATCTGTGCCGCCAGGTCGTCCCTTTGCCTTTGGAAGGCACCAGTTTTCTGGCACTCCTGGTCAAACTCTGCCTGGGTATCCAGGTCTTTCAAAATCAGTTTATTGCTCTCTGCCTTTTCCCTATCTAGGTGGCTTTGCAGGGTGACTACCTGCTCAGCACATGCCCTATTGAAGTCTAACTGTTGCTCCAGTTTTTTCTGGCTCTGCAGTAGGGAGTCCAAACCTTCTTGGTACTCCTTCTGCAAGGCCAGAAATCTGGTATCCTGGTCCGCCTTTTCCTGTTGCAGCACATCCATATCCTCCTTTATTTTAGTGATGTACCATCTGCTGTCATTTTCTGACTCCTGGCTCCTGAGCAGCCTCTGCTCAGAAGAGTCCAATCAGATTGGGCCTTCTGTAGTGCCAGCAGTTGCCTACTTGCCAGATCTTGGCCTTCAGCACATTTGTCCTGCATGGCTCCCATATGTAAATATAAATATGCCGCTACCCTGGCAATCTTGTGGTGCTCATCCTTGGCCTTCGGGGCCATGTATAGTTCACTCAGGGCCACATGTAGGGGACCCTGATCTCCCCATATATCTGACCCTGTATCAGTGACCTGTTGCGCGATTGCCTGCAACCAGACCGTTTGGTCCTGATGATTCCACTCACCTCTCACAAATAGCTTATGTAAGAAGTGTTCTCTGGCTATTTTCATATCTACCAAGGTCGTCATTCTGGAATTTGAGTTCCTTCCTGACTTACAGAAGTTTATATTTTATTTTTGCAAAACAGACCTTTTCCTTAGAGCGTTCCTTTGAGGAGTGCTTTACAGCGTAACACAGCGTGGTGATCCGACCGGATATGTGTATCTGGTCAGCTGGCACCCTGTATTAATCTGCACAAGTGATAGATCTAACCCAAACATCCCAGACGAGCCCCCAATTTGTAAGAGAATTCAATTCAACACTACAGCTAAGTCAATGCCTAGTCTGGGATACTGAATGGAAACCCTTATTGATATATCTTTACGTCCAGTTCATGCGTTCTGGATGACTACCCCCATATAACACCCCTCTCTTGGAATCCCCCTGACCCCACTGAGCCACGAAGTAGTTCTGTTTTGCAAGTTTAAACGGTTTATTTGATAATTTAAACAATATATATATATATCATACTTTATAATAAATTAATAATTGAATATCACACTTGATCTGAGCAGTAATCAATAATGGATAGTCCGGCACTAGCACACTTTTTTATAATCAATGATGAGTGGTTATAGGATGGATACGATAGCAACAATACTTTTATGGTTTCAAATGGATGCAATGTGGAATGAAATGCAGTACAGAAAATAACTTGATAGGATTTCAGCAAAAGACAATGTAATCACGTTCTTGGACAATTCACCCCCCCCCCCCTTTTATGCACTGTAAGGAGATGAAGATGACACAGTTCTTAGGAATGCAATCATATAGAATTCAGTTCAATTCCCCCCCAGCAAGCTTAGAGGAAAACAGGTCGGAGTTTTAAACACAGGCCCAAAATGCTTTGAATGTGGTTTGCAAGGAAGTGAAAAATATGCTAAAATGCTTTTAATTCCCTTTAGGAGGTTCAGGGTGAGTGGTATCTAGTTAATATTAGTCCAGGCTCACTCTAGCAATGATTCAGGGATGGTTCTTAAGAGGCAAACGAAATTTAGTAGCTCAGGCAACAGCAGCTGTCTTTTTACAAGTAAAGAAATCGGGCCAAATCGCAAATCGCAGCAAAATTCGCGAATGCGAGAATCGTGATTACGGAGAACGTATAAGGAGTAGGACGTCTTTTCTAGGCTTTTTGAAAAGCTGAGATTCTAAGCTTTCAGATGAAAGTTAAACCAAGTTCCTAGCCCAAACGGTTCCAGAGATATGGACGATTAAATAAAGGTAGTTTTTCAGATTTGAAATTTTAAAAGTTCAAAGCGACAGGTTACAGCTTGCAGCTAGAAAATGACAGGTGACAGCTTTGCAAATGACAGGTGACAGTTAGGAGGCAGTTCTGGTTAGATTAAAATAGATTGAATTATATTATTTTAACTAAGAGATTGGTTCTGCACAGTTCAGCTAGGTACTCACAATATATTTAGAAATAGGCCTCGCCACGGATCTGGTCAGGTTTTGGACTGGACTCCGGTCTGGTCTCGGCACTTCACAGTGATCTGGGTCAGCTCTCTGGTTCTGCTAACAGCGGTCTGGGTCAGCTCTGCTCTGCTGGTCTAGCCTCTCTGGATTCTGGATACTGCTCTGCTTTCTAGGTACTGCTACAGGTTCTGGAGATTGATGGATTTGAAGCCTGGATCTCTGGATGTGAAGTCGTCGATCAGCATGCTCCGCAGCAAATGGAATTGAATGTCTCTATCTGTCCTGACTGTCTGCTTTTATGTGTTTTGAAAGTGGGTGGAGAGGCTATCTTTCTAGGCCCTACCCCTCTCCACTTGTCATTGGCCACTTCCTCCTCTTCCCCTTGATTGGGGGAATGAAATGAAGTGTCATCATGATGAGGTCTGTTTATGATACATAGAACCCACCCCTGTCAACTTTACACACAATCTATATCTGATCCAAATACATACTTACCCGATAGACAGTTGTTTGGCATTGCATACACACATCATGCATTTACTGATGGTAGCCCTTGTTCCAATTCTGTCGTTTCTAGGAGCTTGGGTTCAAACATGGCAACATATTTCACTTTTTGGTCGGGTTACCAATATTGGATTTGTCCCCGCATTTACACAAATGTTCGCAAAGCATGTGGGCATTAGGTGGTGGAGTGTCAGATTTTTAACATACATACATTTAGAGTAATGTCCTCTTTTCCGCTAAAAACCCCCCTGAACATACCACCGGGTCCTAACACGTCTTCAAATGTGCACAGAAAAATCACAAGAATAATAATATCACTTATACAATTTTCACAAGTCCGCTCTATGAATGATCCATCTTTTTAGATTGATGTTCTGGCCCCAAAGGGGTGTGGTTTCCCCCGAGCACAAGGTTGAATTTCTGGTTTTTCCAGTTCTGCCAAGCCAGCTTGCTCTCACAGGCAGTGCTCCTCCCCTTTCCTTCCAGGAGGAAGCCACTTTTACGACCCCCCCCCCCCAATAAAACATTTGCCTGAGTCAGGACAGGGCTTTGTTCAATTTCCTGGAGAGCCCAGGTAATTCAATCAGAGAAGTGTCATATCCCTTTTGGTGGGAACAGCAAAAGGCAGCTAGGCCTGGGAACACAGCTGTTGTGCAAGTCTCAACTCCTGTCGGGGGTAGCTGGTGGGCAAAATTCCCTCTCTTTTTAAGCCAGGCCTCAGCTAAATGTCTCTTTGGCTGCCAGTTTTCCTGTCCAAATCAAACTTCCAATTTTTACGCATGCAGCTAGAATGCTGATTCTAAGTTTAAAACTATGACATTTAAACAATTGCAACCTATGTGACACTCAAAAGTAGGTCACTCATTTCTTTTAAACATTTAGATTTTTAGTGTCTTTCAGTCCAAATTTACTTAAACTGCTGAAATCCACAGCTCAGCCAGTTTTGTTATAAACCTTCAAGTCACTTCAGAATATAACTTTACATTGTATCCACCTCTCAGTAAGTCTTTCTTTGGCCTGCTTTGGGTTCATTTATTCAGTTTTACACAAAAGTCTGGTGGTTTTAAAATGCCGGCTTTCTGATAGTGGTGAGTACTGGTAATGCAACCATTTTTGGGATTTAAGAAAATTAATTCCCCACAGTTCTAGGTTGCTTTTGGCAATCAGCATTGCCATTCCCAATGGTTTCAGGCTACTGTGTGGGTAGTCCAATGGTGGTTTTTAGGCAGTGCCCTTCTGTGCCCATAACATCTGCAAAAATGGGTGGCAGCCTATTCTTCATGCATTTCCCTGGGCATTTTCTGGGAAGCTCTGGCCATCATGATGTTTTCAATGCCAGTACTCCACAGTTTTTGTGGTAGGGCTCGGATGCATGGGTAAAAACATCCCACAAGTAACTAGGGATGCACACAATGTAGCACTTCCATGGAAACATTCTCAGGGTGGTAAGGTTGTGACAGTTGACTGTCTCTTTGTCATCATCACTTGTCACCTCGTATGTGCCAGGCCTGTGTGCACTCCGCAGGGGTGGGAGTTTAGGTGAAAAATGTGACCACAAGCTGGGTCCGGGCTGCCTCGCCACATGCCCTTTCCACTCCCATGCAGAGTGCCTGTGTGTGTGGTTGGGGTTGTGGGGGCACCACCATGTCCACCGGTATGCCCCGCTGTGTTGCAACATTGTGCAGGACACATGCTGCCACAATGGTCATGCACACTACTGGGGGTGCATATAGTAGCTGCCTGCCAGAGCGGTCAAGGTAGCGGAAGCGTGACTTGAGCACTCTGAATGTGCGCTCCCCTAAGGCCCTGGTTGCAATATGGGTTGTGTTGTATCTTACCTGGGGTGGTGTGGTGGGGTTCCGTATTGGTGTCCTTTCTACTTACCAGTGAGCCATGTGTTGCCATGCTTCCCAGCTTCCAGGGCCTGGCTCAGGGCAGACATTCTGTATATGAAACTGTCATGGGCAGACCCAGGATAGTTTGCATAGACAGAGGTGATGAATCCATGGGCATTGTATGCAACCTGTACATTCATGGAATGCCAGTGCTTGCGGTTGCGGTAGATGTTCTCAGTGGCACTAGGTGGACATAGGGCCACATGGGTGTAATCTATGGTACCGAGCACTTTGGGGAAGTATGCCACCTTGTAAAAGTCCTGGACCACAGCCTGCCTTTCTGCAAGTGTTCTGGGCATGTATATGTGCCTGCGGACTGAGGGGCGCGCAGTCATGATTGCCAACACCTGGTTTAGACAGCATGACTGCTTGGGCTGTGAGACGCACCCAACTATGGCACTTGTCTGCGTATATGACCTAGTGGCCAAATAATGCAGGACATTGAGCACCTTTTCCAAGGGGCTCAGTGCTTGGGAGCACAATGTGGGTGATGTGAGTTCATCCTCCCACTCAGTGACCAGGTCTAGGATGATATGAGGTGGAAACCTATACCTGCCATATACTTGGTCATAAGGCATCCCAAAAAGGCTGGTCCTGGGCAAGAAAATGTGGGCCTGGCTATACTCCTCCTCCTACGGTGTCCCACAATCACTGCTGCGAGAGATGGGACATTCATCGTAGCTGTATATGCATGTTTGTTGTTTGCATGCACTTTTATACTGCGCTTTTATAGGGGCAGTTCTGCCTGCCTTTGTGTGGCGGACGTGTTTACGCCTGTGCATGTCTTTTGGTGTACGTGGGTTTTCCCTATTCGATTCCATGAATATGTGTTGTTGGCGTGCGTGTGGGCGCTCCATGTATTTCCCAGCAGTACTTCCCCAGTTACGCCCAGTTACGCCCTCATTTTCACGCATTGTTCCCCATGCTGCGTGTTCCGCCACCTTTTTGGTGTGTGCGCTACACGTTGTGCGCTTTCAGGATGTCGCAGTGACGTGTAAGGTAGGCACGGATTTGGCGCAGCTCCTAGGAAAAACACGTGCACCGACTTCCATGAATCGCTTGTGTGCGAATCTCACGCGTGCGTTGCATTTTTCTCGCTTGCGCAACCGATTTCGGCGCACAACTATTCCATGAATTGGCCCCTCTATCTTGTGTAGTTTCTAAGTATGTATATATGCATAAAAACACAATGTGAGCCTCCCCCTTTAACTAACAATTTGTAACCACATCTATAAAAAAAAGTCAATGAACTCTAGATGCGGTTATACTGAAAAAAAATCTTTTGGCTATTTTTTCATTGCATTTGTGTATTTATATGTGTTAAGTAGTCCTTAAAAGAACTGTTTTGGGGTACACTGAGTGTAGTATTTTAGCACATTTATAGTATTGTTTTAATGTCATGAAGGAGCATCACATTTCCTTCATCGGTTAGGTGTACTACATCATGTCTATATAAATTGGCCATGTAGAACTGTATGTTGTTGTTTGAAATCCATAATTGTCTGTGGTCTCTCATCAATGCTGAAAATACTTTAATAACATTTCTCTGTAATTTTTCAATTGTACCTTAAATCTAGTGGTCCATATCCAATTTTGCCTCTGAGTCAGATAGGAAAATATAAAGATGGTGTGAGGAAATAGTTCCATTAGTTTTCCCATGTCTTGTTTCATCATTAAAGAAAGGGACACAGCCCCTCCTAACTAACATAAAAAAAGTCAGTGAACTATAGCTGCGGTTATATTAAAAAAAAAAAAAAAAAAGTTTTGTGTATTATGTTATTGTCTTTGTGTTTTTGGGGTACACTGAGTGTAGTATTTTAGCACATTTGGAGAGCTGTTTTGATGTTATGAAGGAACACTTCCATAGTTGTTTCTAGTCTCTCATGAATGCTGAAACTACTATATGGACATTTCTCTGCGATTGTACTATTTTACCATTAAATCTGGTGGTCCATCTCCATGTTTGCCCCTGAGTCAGCTAGGGAAGGAAAAAGATAATGTGAGGCAAACGTTCCATTAGCTTTCCAATGTCTTGTTTCATCATTAAAGTTAGGGACACACCTTGTACATTCCCCAAATCATTGCCTCCACAATTTATTAGTATGACGCCTGGCTGCCCTGTACTTCTCAGACTGAACATTTTTGGAAACCCCTTGGCACCAACAGATTCCCCGCAATCCAAACCATTTAATTGTAAAATCTATCAAACCTAGGTCCATATTAATATTTAGCTTCTCACAAAATGCCAGTAACCAAAACAGCCAACTGTCTCTGATCAGCCACACAGTTTTCAAACCAGTCATGATATCTGCAGTCTTTGGGCCTCATTATGAGTCAGGCGTTAAGGGGTTAATGGCGCCGTAAACGGCGCCGACCCTTAACGCCTGATTCCGAGGTCCCTTTGCGGGATGGTGTTTTCAACTCCTGCTTTTTGCAGGCGTTAAAAACCATGCCGCAAAGGGACCTTGGCGATAATTACGGCAACTGTAATTTACGGTGCCGTAATTATCGCCTTCCCCATTCCCATCATGCCCTATGGGGCAAAAATGGGAATGGGGAAGGGGCCATTGGTGAATGGGGAATTACCGCCCCACTCACCTTGGAATGGGGCGGTAATTCCGCCTTCCACCATGGCGGAGTTGGGACCTTAGCGGCATGGACCATGGTGCTAATAGCGCCATGGTCCTCCGCCAAGGTCGTAATGAGGCCCTTTCTCTGTTTCCCGGAAAATTATTCCTAATTTGAATTTCTAGTAAGTTACATGAGTAGGGTATGTATGATGTGTGTTTTGGTGTTTGTAATTAGTTGATGGTACTTTTGAAATTCTGTGTTTGCTTGTGATAGGTTACTCTCAAAATGTGTTAGCCATTTTAGTATTTTGGTTAGTAAACATAGTCCTCTTTTTTTGGTTTTAATTTTAGAAATTATAAAAGCTATCATTTTATGCAGTTTTGTCCTTCTGATTGCACTATACTCTCATTGTCTGTGTCCGACCCATCGTTTTCCTGTTTTTAAACCTTTTCCACCCTATCTAACCCTAATCTTCTATATTTTAATTACTATGTATACGTGATCATCATCTACTTTAAATAACTCCAGGAGCAGTTATTTATTGTATTGACACCTTGTAAGTGCCATTGTATCACTACTGTCTCTTTTGTGATTTATATTTCATACTCATATTAGTTTTATTAAAAAGAATCCCCATAGCAGCGGCTATAATAAAGAGTGATCACGCCGAGCAACAGCAAAAACTGGGATGTTTACCCACAGCTATTCAGCATCCGTCTGGTGCACAGTGTTGCTACCCGAGGGTAAACTTGGCACACTGTGCAGCCGCATCTATATGCTAGCAATATGGCACATTGTGTCTTTGTGAACATGTGGTAGCCACTGCTACCCAAGTTTTCGGGTGGAGTAGCATCATAGATGTATTGAGTGTTTTAGGGGATTGGGAGAGACCAGGGGAGTGGAGGAGGGCCATTGTGAGTGGAGGGGGCATGGTGGGCATTTTAGGGACAATGTTTGGAGTTTGTGGGAGTGTATATACATTTTTGTAATTGTAGATTTTTTCATGTAGCTGTGGCTAGCTGAAAACGACCTTGAAGGAGCTTTTCAATGACCACATTTATGAAAAGCATGTGCGTAGGCACGTCCATGCTTTTCATAATTGTATTAGTTGTACCTGTAGGCACAGCTATGGTTATAGCCGCATGTATTAAACAATAATTTATCTTTGCAATAATCATATTGTCATGTTGATGATACAGCACAGAATTTCATTTGCCTGTTATTTTATGTGCTGGGTTTTCCCTTGTTTTATTTGATGTTTTGTAGGTTGGCCTAGTTTGTTTCTGAGTTTGGAGAAAATGTACGTGTAGCTGCGGCCACAAAGCAAGATCTGCAGCCACAGCTATGAAAGCTGCTGGGTGGTGGAACAAAATGTTTGTGAGTTTGATTGTTTGTTTTTGGTTGTTATTACTGTTCTATTTTGTGTAGCTCTTTGTGATTGGTTGTAGTTAACATGTGTCACCCATTTTAATAGTTGTATTGTTATATGGTATTTTGGTATCCATTTTGGAAAGTATAAAAGCCATCATATTCTGCATATGTATCCTTTTGATTCCAGAACACTCACTGTGCACATAGTAGGAGTGTGACTGATCTGAAAATAAGTGTTGATAAATATTTATATATTTGAAGGTTTATTTTCATTGTTGTGTGTGTTAGTTATTTTAAAAACTGCAATCAGATGGTGTTCATTATCATTTCTTTCATCTCCTCTGATTTTGTAGCAAGTATTTTTTAACGATGTTATAACTTTCAGTAATATGGACCCACAACATTATTTTTTGTATTCATGTTAGTAATGTTCAAGTTCTATTTGATGTATTTGTTGTAATTTCAATGTACTTTCAGGAATGCAGTACTCTGAGGTGTGCGAAGTTTCCTTTAAGGTAGTATAATTGATGGTGTTTTTGAAGTTCATTTTAGACATGTGTTATGTTTTCATAGCTGCATAGTTCTCATCATCCCAGTGAACGTGCACTAGATGTTGTACAGTTAACTCCAGTGAAAAGCCAACCAATATTCATAGCATGGTGTTACTGCTGGAGATGGGAGCAGCACATCTGTAGTCAGCTCATGAAAAGCCTCCTTTGTGAACCTTTTTTAGCATTTCTGATGAGTCTTTAAATGGAGTACTCCAGTTCTGCAGATGTTTTAAGACTCTGACTGTTGGTGGCAGCACCTTTAATGTGTGCTGGTTCATTGTGCAAACTCACCGCTCACAGATCCAGTGAAGAGGGAAGACCACATGTAAGTCAGAAAAGGCTGCTGCCTGGTATGGGGCAGACCATGTAGAAACACTTGAAGACCCACATCTAGGTGAACTTTCTCTACAAAGTTTCTGGCTAGGAAAAAAGTCAATGAAATCTAGCCAGTGCTATGGGCAATGATTTCTTTTAGAAAAAGTTGTTGGCTGTTATTTAATTGTATTTGAGTATTTTTATGGATAAGTAGTCCTAAAAAGGTACTGTTTTGGGTACACTGGGTGTTGTATTTTAAGCACATTTGGCATGCTCTCTTTATCATCATCTATCTTGCATAACTCATTTTAACTACCATTGCATAACTACTATCTCTTTTGTCATTCTTATTCCATACTCAGTTTAAAAAAGCAAAAAACAATACTATCCCTGCGGCTACATAAAAAAGGGGTGTCATTGGTGTATTGAGGATCGTGCTTCGGAACAGCAATGACTGGGGATGTTTACCCACCGCTATCCCACATCCAGCCCTGTGTGCTGGGTTGTTACCCATGGGTATAAGTGGTGCTCTTGCAGCCGCGCATAATAAATACATGTCATGCTTTGTGTAGATGCAGCTAGAAAAATATTTATACGCATATGTGTGGGTAGTCGTCTTGTAAAGTTTTTTTTAATATATATCGAGTGCATATTTTGTAAACAGTTATTGTAACATTTATTTTGTATTCATTAATACATATAAGTGTAACTACTTTAAAAAGGTAAATACATATGCAAAGGCGCGCTTCGAGGAAGTGGGCCGGAAGTGGGCTGTCTGTTGTCGGCAGGACTCTCCCTCTATCTTGCCTCGTGTTCTTTTGGACTTCAAATTTGGCTATGCCCCCTTTATGCAAATCTAATAAAAAAGATCAGACCACCAACTCCTGCGCGTGCGCTCCGAGGAAGTGGGCCAGAATGGGATGTCTGCTATTTGAAGGACTCTCCCTCTATCTTGCCTCATGTTCTTTTGGACTTCAAATTTGCTACTTCACTCTACCACGGATCTTTAATGGACTTTAGCACGCATGTAAAATAATTTACTGCTATTACCATTAATTACAGGAAGTTAATATGCACTTTTCTGTATTTTTTTTGTTAGACCACACCGCCTTTATGCAAATCTAATAAAATGATCAGACCACGCTCCGAGGAAGTGGGCCGGAAGTGGTCTGTCTGCTGTCCGCTGCTCGCAGAGCAGCTTAGCAGTGTGCTCCTACTCCCGTTCTCAGCCACCAATACTGGCAGTTAATTCTCTCTGACTGCCATGCAACTTTAGTACTGTGTGTGGGAAGGCGTGCGAAATACATCACAAGACACTGGAAGCAGAGGTATCGAATGCGAGATGTTGTATGAAGTCTTGTGAATGCTCGTTTTAACTACCTTCTTGTGTTTAACTCGAGCGGCTCTAACACCCAAAGTGTTTTACTGTCACCTACTTGCCTTTGGTGTGCTGCTTTTACTCAGTCACATACCTGCGTGACCTGATTGAGACCGGTATTCTATAACTATGACGAGCAATCTGCGAAGTGGAAAATCAAATAAACCAGCGGTCCCTAGCATTAAGGAAGGCTCCACCTCTACACCCTTTGAGAGTTTAAAGTTGATGGTAAATCAAGTGGAAGGGCCACAAGATCCACATAATTATGTAAACCTTGAAACTGTAGTGAGGTAGCAAAGTCCCACTTATATAACTCTGCTAAGATCATCGAATGTCAGATTGATAAAGAACACATAGATACTGATTATCCTTCCATGAACTGTATTACATGTGACAAGAAGTCATTTCGTATTAAGGACATGTATGATGGAGATTTGTCCATCCAACGTAGTTTCCTCAGTCTTAGAGCACTGATTCTTCTAACGCCCATGGCCAAACAAAATCTCAACCCTTCTGGTAATCATATATCAGATATTTCAATGATGGGGTCAACTGTCATGGCAGAATTATCAAAGCGTGCACGCTTATCACTTGGTCCTTCTACTCCTGCCTCATGCAGAGAAGGTGGCATAGAGCATGTCCATTTGCATCAAGCAACTGACCAAGAGGTCAGTTCTAATGCTTCAGCAATAGCACATGACATGGAGCCTGCACTAGATGTGGGCAGCATGAAAAGCAGTTAATCTGTTAGCATACATCAGGAACCTACCAATAAGGCAGTGTTCTCAGCTGATACAGCAGGTATCTCTGCTAACTCAATTACTAGTCCGAAACAAGGGATCTGTGTGTGCTCGAGCCCTGTAGAGCTCCATTACCCTCCCAGGATAAATCATGATCCAGCACATACCACTTTTTCTGGACCCTCTCCAGTTGTCCATACATCAGAGACAATGGATTTGCAGTTCCCTGTCATGAGCAGGATTTTAAATCTTCTTGATAGGGGGCATGAATGAACCCACCTTGAAATAAGATTATTAAAACTATCAAACACATAGCTAATAGCTCAAATTAATAAGATAGAAGGAATGTTATGTGGTAGTAAAAATAAGGCATTTGTCACCAACAAGGGAGCTGAAAGTGGCTCTGTACGTAAAACTATTCAGTCTATGGCTTCCCAAACTTATTTCCTCTGCACTAAGGTCAAGACCTCACAACAGACATTGAAGGCAATGCAGCACTGTTCTTGAAGCGCTCATTTTCACAAGTGGTTCTTGAGCAGAAAGAAGAAGTGGTTAGTAATGAGAATGAAAATGAAAAACAAACCCAATTTTCCAAATTCGAAAGTCACAGCAGACATGATCGTCAAACTTGCCAATGACCTGACACATCTGGCCACAGTCACATTGGTCTATCTTTGGAACGTAGTGACGCTCCGTCATCTCCTGCAGCGCTGGATAGCCCCTCTGCCCTGGTTCATTTACTTGAGCAGGGGCAGAATGAGGATACAGTGGAAGAAACTCCAGTTAAAGATATCTTAGATGGTGGGACGGATACAGACATGATTGGGTCTAAGAAGGCAGGTTACATCAAAGGGCTCTAAAACGAATAAAAAACTCAAAAAGCTCAGTTTGCCAACAAAAAATACCTCGAAAAAGTCAGGTAGTATTCCCCAACGTTACACCGACACTCCTGTTAAGGAAATGAGTGCTAATAAGCTGCACATTTTGGAAGAAGGGGCTTTAGACTTGGACCAACTGAATGCAGAAAGCAAGCAAGCTTTGCAATTTCAGCACTCTCAAGTTGACAGTAGCCTAGGGAGTGGCAATAAAAGGCAATAGCTAACTTGAAAAAAGAAACAAGCAAACAAAAACACAAAATCAGGATAAAACACCAGCAAGGTTAGTGCCAACTGGTGATGGGAAACCTGCAGGTGCACAAAAAAAACTTTAATTTCTGTAGAAGCATTAGAATGCAAACAAACACAACTGTCTGCCTTCTATCCTTTTAAGGTTGTTTCTACAAAGCTCCTACGACAGACCAATGAAAAAGATAAGGGAACTCTACCACAGGTCCATACAGTCCAACTAGAAAAGCCTAACTCACATAGTCAGAGTCATGGCGTTAAACCACAAGATGTGAATCTAAAAGGCAATGTCTCTATGTTACCTCAGGATGAACACAATAATATAGAGGCTGAACCACCTGCTGGTACATCTGAGCTGGAGGAGACTAGAGAGGGATGGAGCTGAGGATAGAGAAGGAGGGGTCTTCCATCGAAAACCATGACAACACTTTATTGCTACACAATCCTTCTACTGTACTGGGCTGGATAAGTTACCCTGCCATTTATGGTAATGCACGTCTGAATCATGAATTCATATTCAAAACTTTCCACACAATCCCCATGCTTAGACTATTACATTCCAATGATGTTGAATGGGTGAGATTAGCAAATGTCAATAATTGTATAATGATTTGTAAAATTTCATCATCTATTGTCTTAAAAAAGATTTGGGAATTTCAGCAAGATTTTTCATCCCTGGGGTTGAATATTTGTTTGTTATATGATGAAAAACAGGCCCAACAGTTCTTAAACTATGTGACACCAAAACCAGTAAATACTTCTGTCAACACAAGTAAGGTTGATGTGTCGTCTGTCGTGGTTTCTGATGCCATTGCCCAATTAGAAGCTATTGCCTCCAACATCAAGGACTTGTCTTGGATAGGCAACTTAGTCAATGCTTTAACAACCATTGCACCTGACAAAAAACCACGGTAGCCATAGAACTATTCAAGTGTTTTCTTGGAATGTATGTGGGTATCATAACGTCTTTATGGCTCTAAAGTCAAACTCTTTATTTGACATTCCAGCCAGTATACTTCTGCAAGAGACTATGCACTTAAAGTATATGACCGTAAGAGGATATACCACTTTCTCCAGTCCTGCAACTAAACAAGGGCTGGGGCGACCCAGAGGGGGTCTTGCAATACTAGTGAACAACAGTATAAATGTTCGTACATCGGTTTTCTACTCCTCTAGTAACATTCTTTCTATTGATATGGCAATGAATGAAGGGGGTAAAGAAAAACTGATGTTGGTCACCTTATACTTTAACCCACACAAGCACAACCTGGCTACAGTTATGGACATCTTAGACTCAATATTTGAAAATGCTTTTATCTGTAACAACTATGAGGGTATTATTGTTGGAGGTGATTTTAATGCTAATTGTAAAGGTGAGATGAGCGAATGTAATGCCCACAAGTGCTCTCATAACAAGCAAAAAGCATTAACGCTTGGACAGCATTTGAATGACTACTTTCGTGCTTGGAACATGAAAGTTGTCAAGCTCAACCCCAACACTTTGCAATACACATGGCACAGAGAGCAGTCGTTTTCAAAAATTGATTATTTTGTCGTCTCTGTCAAACTGTTGAAACTTTGTTCTCCAATTATGTCGATTGATATGGGCAATAGCAATCATTGTCTAATAGAAAATAACTTAGAGCTGACATGGGTCCATCTTAATACTGTTCCGGAATTGGCTTTGGTTGAAATGGAGCATCTTCCGAGCATAATTCGTTGGAATACATTTCTTTGTCAGAAACTTGTGGATAGCTTAGGCATGACAATACTATATGATCCTATGGTGCGATATTCTGTCAAAGATTATGCTTATTTGGAATGTTTTAACAACGGTATCATACGTGAAAGTTTGGCATGGCTGTCTGATATCTATCAAAATAGGCAGAGACAACATTGTCATTTTTTTCACCCACATATAGCTGCATTAAAAAAACAAAAACATAACGATCTGAGACAACTGGCAGGACAAAAGCTTTCAGTGGGCAAATACACTGCAATGAAGTAGCAGATCTTGCAGAAGTACAGTCAGGCCCGTAGAAGCCACCGTTATTTATTACATCTTCATGACAATCAAAAAATGGTCAAATATGGTATTGTACAAAAATGTCGTCCTCATTTGAGGGTGACATTTACTGCACCCAAGCAGATCGGGGGTTGCAAGGGTGTCCACCGCTCTACCTGGGTGCAGTAACGGGGGTCAGGGGTTGCGGGGGTGTCCCCCGCTTACCATTTTGGAAAGCGGGGGACACGTAAGAAAAAAAACGAATAAAAAAAGCACCCTGCAGCGTCAGCTCTAACCCACGTTAGTAGGAAGAGCTGACGCTGCAGGGATCGCAGGGAGCGGGTGGCACACTTCTGCCTGTTCAGCCCTAAAGGTGAGTGGAGTGGGGGAGTTGGGAGGGGTAATGTAGGCCGGGGGAAGCAGGCACAGTGATCCATGTGATCACTGCACCGCGCCATAACTGGTGTCAGCATTTTTGGCCGTCGCAGTTATGGGGGCGCAGTGATCACATAGATCCATCAAATATTTATGTAAACACAACACAAAATCCATTTGGAAGATGTTTAAAAATCCTGGTTCAGATACAACTGACAGGAACATGCCTAGTAGCATCTCTGCACATGCATGGTCTTTGTTCATTTCTGAAACCTTTAAACACCCCAGACATTTTCAATTTCAAAGCTTTAATATAAAGAAAGTAACTGATATACCACGTCTCACCTGGTTCATTGATGACATAATCTGGGCCATAGGCAAACTTTACTTCTCCATGGCCTCAGGGCCCGATGGCATCCCGGAATGTGCCTTAAAAACGGATGCACCATTCTGGGCCCAGATCTTGTTCTTGAAATTTGAAAACATCTTCAGTACAGGTACCACCCCTTACACTTGGCACACAGCTCTTATTGTTCCGATCCCCAAAAAAGGTAATTCTGCAGAACCTAGAAATTATAGGCCCATAGCCCTTAAGGATACCTCCTACAAAGTCTTTTCCATACTTTTACTGCAAGAAACGGAAAAACATATAAAAAGCCATGATATTCTACAGAATCAAATGGGTTTTCGCAAGCAAATGGGCACGGCAATTAATGCCACTGTGTTATCACATTTGTTATACTCTTGCAAGAAAAATGCGGTGGGCACAATTTATATGGCCTCTCTAGGTCTAAGCTCTGCATTTGACTGAAGAATTCGTGATATACTATGGACTAAACTGCTAAAGTTGAGATTCCCGGACACCATCATTCAGCTGTTGGTACTAATACACACAAACACATATTTTAAAATTTGCATCAATAATCAAGGTGATGTAACAGACAATATTCTTACTTGTACAGGTGTGAATCAAGGTTTTAACGTTGCTTCAACCCTGTTTAATTTGTACCTGGCTGACATTGAACCTATTTGGACTCACATATTATGTTTTCCTGTGAAACTTGGCCACTTGAAAATAAACTGGCTTTCTTACGCAGACGATATCCTGTTATTTGATAAAACACCTATGGGTCTCCAAAACAGACTACATGCCTTTCTTCCTTTGCTTTTGATCATAATTTAAGTCCCAACATAGGAAAATCAAAGATATTAATTTTGACAGGAGGAAAAAAATGTCCACACTTCTTCTGGAAAATTAACAATATCACATTGGAAAGAATATCTGTGCTCAAGTATCTGGGCTTTCATGTCACAAATAACTTCTCTAAAAAGCACTGGCCTGATTCCTTATACACTTGTGTATAGGCGCGTTACAAATGCCATATCATACCATATCATATCATATCTTAGTGGTAAAAATTAGACCCTTGATTTCTCAATTAAGGATAGTTTATGAAAAATACTGCAAATTCTCTTTAAGTCCTGCGATTCAATTTTATCTGTTAAAGATTGAAGCTGTACTGTTATATAATCTAGAATTATGTCTTCATGATATTGACTGTATTCTTAACTCTCTTCAAGCTTGTCTATGGAAGCACATTTTGGGGTTGGCTAACTCTGTGCCAAATGCTTGCATACACATAGAACTTGGTCTTTCGAGCTTATCAGCTCCATTCTTATGGTATCAACTAAATGCATATGCTAAAATGTTGGATCCCCCCGAAATTCCATTTATGTAGAATTCTCTAGGATGCTGGTTACACAGAATCCACAATCAGTTAATCTGTTAAAAAAAAGAATGGATGATGCGTTACAACGCATTAACATCATGAAAGAAGATCTGATCACACGTGCGGGGTATTCCAAAATAAAGTTATATCAAATGGATTGGGTTGATTCCCAAGAAGAAATTGGCTCTTACTTGTCTTACCAGGAATTTGCATTACACATGCATAAAAGGCTATCAAGATTGATGTATGTTGAGTGCTTTCCAGATGCAAAAATACGTGATATATACATGCAGTTTCGCTTGAATGAGTTACACTGCAAAGAAAGTATTAGTCAGTGGCTTTCCTTTAATTTAGAGGGATGTCGCTCTTGCAATGTAACTTCACAAAAAGAATCCATCAAGCATTTGCTCATTTATTGTAACCACTTTGAGAATGATAGAATTGCTTCTTTGGGTGATAAAAATGTGATGAATACAGAGACATCACGGGAATTGTTATGGGTCAAATGTATGAACTATGCTTACAAATCATTTATCTGTGCTTTGGGACGGCTACTTTTTAAAAAAGAAAATTAATTATTACAAAGAATTAACTGTGTTGTAGCTGATTGAAATGGGTGTTTTGTCATGTTTCGTATGGGCAATCAAAAGATTTGGCTATGAGTTGTTAAAGAAGCATGTATACTGATACAACACTTCGTCCATGATTTACACGTGCTGACTTGAAGATGCTTTCCTTGCAATTAAATGTTTCTGTTAAGTTGAACAGATGCTAAGAGTTTTGCTCAGTGATGTTGTCATGAATGATTTTAAATTGGAAGGGTGGAAATTTTGCATTTTTTTAGCGGTAGTTGAGTGTTTTTACTTTGTGATATGTTTAATTTTGTATGTTATTTTCTGTGATGGTGTGAAACATTTTTTGTAAACTAAAACACAAGGTATTAATAAAAAACAGGTTTATTTGAGGGGAATGTGGTTGTGGGTTTTCTTTTTCTTTTACATTGAACACATGATACATCTTCTTCCTTAGCCCAATTATCTAGATTATTACTGTCCATGATTTGTCTTAAATGTTCAATGTACTTTCTCATTGATTGCACTTCTTTTTGAAGATTAATTAATAGTTGTTTTATTTATTTTAATGTATCAATGATTAGTTTTGTGGGCAGTTGTTGTGGTGCTTCTTGTTTAATTCATCTTGATACTTGAATGACTTCTTTATCTGTTTTAAAATATTTGAAATATTTTTCAACAATTGAGGCTATAATGCACATTACAAATATTTGTGTTGGTTGTATAGGCATTTAAAAGCAGTTAGACAAACTGGTGAGTGTTATTTGTTCCTTAAAATATTATTGTTAGTCTCATTTTACATAAATATAAAGAATGGAGTCACATAATCCTGAATGTGGATTTTCTTTGGGTAACATCTTTTTTTTACTGTCTTCCTCTGTAGGATAATTGTCCTCCAGCCATTCATTGTAGTTTTCCATTTTACTGTGGTAGAAAGAAATACTGCTTGTCACCTCAGATATTAGAAGAAGAAATGGAGAAAGAGTACATCAGGAGAGAAGGTGACCTTTCTTGTATTTACTTTCTGATTGGTTGTTTATTGCTTTTGTGGTGGGCCGCTGCCAATAGGATGCCAAGTACCTCAGATGCTGTTCAGCTGTTGAACCTATCACAGAATGTACTTTGTTTGACTGATGTTTATATATTCCAATTAAACTGTAAATCATATTGTGTGATTATATTAAGAATTTTTCGACATATTACATTTTAAATTCTTGACAGTGAGGTGTAGTTTTAGGAAATTGTGTTATTTTTGGGGTATATGTATTGTTTGATTGGATATTTGAAACATGGAGCCAATTTCAGAAGGAGAGGAATTTCATTTTTCCGAAGACTGTGGAAAATGTGAGACTTTTGAGAATGGGGTTAATAGTAATATTTAGGACATAGGTTATGTGTTGTCAAAGCATTGGCTTACAAAGTTTTTTGGTTCCATAATATTATTTTAGATAGAGTGTTTTAAATGAGAGGTTTATGCTGCAATTGTGGAGAAATATTTTTGACAGAGACCACAGGTTTTTTTCTCTTCGGGTAAATAAAATCAATTAATCATCAAAGGAAATAGCACAGAGAAATGTCCCAAGATTTTTTTTTTATTGTAATACAGGTGAAGAGCATTTCTCTGATTGAAAATATATTTGTTGGCTATATATTGATAAATGAACCCAAAGGTTATTGTAAGAGCCACCCAAAGTACTTTTTTAAGTGTGTTGGAAAAAGAAAATACCTATGATGCCTTTTTTTAAAAATTCCATGGTTACGGCAGACACCAATGAAATGTCAGAGGGGTTATAGCCATGGGTATCACTGAGCCAATGGGACGTTGTGTTTTTTTTGGTGGTTGTAGCCACGGCTTTAAATATCACCTTAGCCACGGCTACAAAGGTACCAATTCTTGTGCATTGATCATTATTTTCATGGATTTTACAATTCTACAGTTGTTTTTGATACTATGATCTCATGTGTACCTTTGTGTTGTTTGAATTTGCACACCATGTTAATATGTCTTTTTGAATGTTATGGGTAGCCGTGGCTACTGGCGGTTCACCAGACCCATGGTTATCTATGCTCCAATTGGATGATGAACTTGCTTTGATAGCCACGTGTATGAACCTGCTGATTATACCCGCGGTTAAGTCTCTTTGTTTTTAGTGCAGTGATCATATTATTTTATAATTTTTACATGTCTTTCTGCTTTGATGTTCTCACCTCATATCATGTGTGATTTAAATTTCAAACCTTTGCAATATGTGTTTTTCAGTGCATTTGAAAAATGTACGTGTACCCACGGCTATGGGATGGTTCTCTTAGTGCAACCGGGGTTATAGCTGCTGTTATCTAATTTAACAAATTAAAAACATGTTCTACAAAGTATTGTTTAGAAGGAATGTTTTGGGGTTAATTGACTGGTATAGGTTATAATAAAAATGTGTTGGGAATTTTACTTGTTTGCTTTGTACAGTCCTCTTTTTGTGCTATTGATTTCTGAAAGCTATGAAAGTGACCTTTTTTTGAACTTTTGACATTCTGATTCCATAACTCAGAGTGTGCACATATTCTGTGTTTGGCTATTGTGAAAATCTATTCATTATTTGAAGCAGCTCAAGGTCAGTTGTGAGTTTTTCTATATTTCATGTATAATATGAATTTGTGTTTATATGAGATAAATTAAGTGAGTTTCGGTTTCTGATTTAGGAAACTATTATTTGGAAAGTAGCGTTTTCCATATTTTACTTAAGTGTTTTTAGCAGAGTGGTCTGGCAGTAGCACATGTTATGCTATGGTTATGTGTGAGAACAAATATATTTCACTTAAACGTTGTTTCTCACTGACATTGGAAGATGTGAAACAATCGGGGGTGCATTAGAAATCCCAGTGTCAACCAAGCAGCATAACTCTGCCCTTGACAAATATTGCAGCTGTGTATGTGATTTGTAGTTGATATCAAGGTGTTTCCAGTGACCCTATATAAGTGACTTTCTACTGTGTTAGCGTTGTGGAAGTGTTTGATTGTGGCTTTAAATTTGAGAAGTCTTATGAGGCACGTGGTGAATGCTAACTTGGTTATGATGTTCGCAAATGTTCTTTTGTCTATTTGTGGAGATTTCTAGATTCTGCAAGCTTACTGGGAAAGTTAATTTCAAATGGTAAGTTTGCTGTGAACATTCCGTCTCTTGAGAAGTTGTCCTGGAATTGTACTCTGAAGTTATGGCTAGAGTATGCCAGTTATTACGAAATTGTTTTGGTGTTTCATGCAAAATACACCAGGTAAATGGTTTCTGAGAAATTATGAGGCAACATGAAGAAGGTGAATTCATAGTGGGTAAGTGGCTGAGGCCTCATAGTTTGCATTTCATCTTTTCTGCAGGAATACGTTACATGTTTCTGCCTCTTTTATATAGGTATGACCTTGCAAATCACATGGTATATGCATGTCTTTCTCTTAATATGTGCATGCTTTATCATGAATTGTTAGGTTATGAAAGAAATGGTTACTGTGATTAGCTCACATTTCATTCAAGTTTATGATCCAAATAATGTACTGTGCCAACCACTGATATATCACAACCCAACAAACTCAGTGCCCACCCAGTGAAACTCTACTTTGCTCATCTTATTTATGCTATATGAGCTGATCAATACCATTCCACATTACTCAAGCACTTAAAGCAGAGGTCTTCATGCAGCATTCTTTTATACTGCACTATTTCCACTCCCATCTAATGGTTGCATTATATAGCTCAGCAATGTACAGTTTACTCAGCAACAAGATATGTGAAATTGAGTCTAACATTTTGGTCACAGATTTGAAAGTAAATTCCATTACTGCATTATATGTAAAATAGAATGGGTAAACTAATGTTCATCACCAATGTATGCACAAGTCTAACCTGTACGGTAGACATAACATCTTGGTAGTAATGAATACATAGTAATCAGCAACCATATCTGGCAGATTCACTATTTGCTTGGAAATGGTGTGCTTTGGAAGGGCAGGAACCTATTTGGGTTTCATGATATGTAAATACATATGTTGTTACAAACTGCACAGGTGCATAGTAATTTCTACCATTAAAAATGTAGCATACCTATACCCTTGAAAAATATTGCAGTTGTGTTTGTGCTAGTTGAATAGCAAGCTTGTTCCTATGACCCCTTATTTGTAACTCCATTCACGTCAGACTTGTGGACATTTTTGAATGTGGCCTTAAATATGACAAGTCTTATGATGAAGTGCAGCTGATCTATGCTAACTTGGTTTTGATGTTGGTAAATGTTATTTTCCTTATTTGTGGTAATTCATGGATTCTGCCATCTTACATGGAAAGTGAATTGCAACTTGTAAGTTGACAGTGAATATTTCTTCTAATTTATTTGTTTATTTATTTATTTTCCATCGAAGCACGCACAGTTAGACACTACACACATAATTTACAGGACATCAGATGCTACCTATTTCCTACTTGTCAGATTCTTTACTTGATCATATTTGTTTTCAGTGCTTTCCTGAATGCTGTGCAATTCTTCTCTTGCCTCCATTGTGTAGGTAATCTTTTCCATATCTGGGTTGCTCTCACTGCTGATGACCTGCCTAAACCATTTGATTATTTGGAAGGAGGGCAAATAATCTGCCCCAATGCCGCTGATCTTAGCGGACACCCTGGAATGTAGTGTGTGATTGTTTCCTTCAGGTAGGCAGGTGCCTGGCCGAATAGACATCGGTGTACCATGGCATGGTCTTGAATGAGATTCTAACCTCCAGTGCTAGCCAGTGCTGGATTTTTGTATCTTATGTAATATGTTCCTTCCTGACTTTCTTCCTTAAAATTCATACAGCATTATTTTGAATGATTTTGCACCTTGCAATGCACCCCATGCTTGCTCCTGTCAGTAGGGCATTTCCATAGTTTAACCTAGATAGTATTGTGGCCCTTGCATTGATTGCACAGTTTTTCTCATTCAGATAAGGTGTAATTTGTTTTAGGAGTTGCAGATAGTACTGACAATTTATGTTCAAGTTAGTAACATGTGATTCTGCACTCAATGATTCTTCCAGATACAGCCCAAGTGTTTTTACTGTTCCTAGGTCTCGGGTGGGGAAGTCTTTGATCTTAAAGGTTTTATATTAGTTTGACTTAGTTTGGCCCATGCTTGGTGAAAGCCGAAAACCATCAGCTTGTTTTTGCTCCTGTTCAAACACAATCAGTTAGCTTTCATCCAGGCCTCTATTGTGTCATATATGTTTGCCACTATTCTGCTATCTGTGTCATAGCAGCAACTCAGCTCCACCACCAGCTGAGTGTCGTCTGCATAGTTCGTGAAGTAGGCTCTGATGTTGTCAAGCACTGTGCAGAGACACATAGGATACAGAAATACAGAAGAAATAGCAAAGGAGACAAGCTGGCCTGCTGTGGTACACCACAATTAATGGTATTGAGCAAGAAAATGTATCCCCCCAATGGAATTTTGACCTCCCTTTTTACAGGAATGAGAACACCCACTTAGTGGCCTCTGCTGAGCAATTACCTAAGTGTTCCAATGCCCATTGGAGCAGTTGATGATCTAACAAATGAAACGTGGCAGATCATTCCAATAATACTAACATGCCTGCTTTTCCCTTATCCATAATGCCAAGCATGGCGCTTTGGAGGTCCAGCATGGATGTCTCAGTGCTGTGGGATGTTGTAAAGCTTGATTGTTGTTTATGAAGATTACCACTTGCATCCACGAAAGCTTGAAGTTGGGATGTGGCCACCTTGTCCATGATTTTCAGCAAGAAGTTGCAATTGGTAATTGGGTGGAGATTGCATGGATCCTTGTGGTCAAAGCCTGGCTGTTTTACCAAGGGTGTAACCATAACTGTCATGGTGATCTCTGGTATATTACGATCTTCAGAAGTGGTTTAGGAATTGTACTCTGAAGTTATGGCTACAGAATGCCAGTTATTACTAAAGACATTTTCACTGGGAAAGGGGCAAGGTTAATATTGATGATATTCACTAGAGTAGCTTTCTGGGGCTGCCCAGGGCACTTGGCCTTTTAAACCGAAGGGGGTGTAGCCCTGATCTTCCCGGAGTGGATTCCTGCCTCTGTCATTCCTACACAGGCCTACCCCGCTTTCGAATGCCTCGTCTGCAGGCTCTCTCTCTTTCCTGGCAATTCCCTTACTGTGGCTACCATCTATCGGCCACCTGGTATGATCTCCTCATTACTCTCTGAATGGGCAGACCTCTCCTCTTCTCTCCTGGTCTGGACCACTCAACTCCTCCTTCTTGGAGACTTTAACATCCACCTGCATACTTCCTGTCCTTCCTTTGGATGCTTTCACGACCTTTACGACTTTCTCTCACTCTCTATCCTCCCCTCTGGCCCAACTCACTCTGCAGTGCACTCTCTGGACTCTCTGATCTCTTCACACCTTCCCCTTTCTATCCCTCTCACCACTCCTCTCTCCTGGAGTGATCACTTTCTCTTTTCCTCCCAGCTCACCCGCTCTACCCTTCAAGCCAAGCCAACTCCAGCACTGCCACGTAGCTTCTTGGTTATCTGACCCATGACACGTGTCAGTTGAGGCTTTCGCCACCACTTTCTGACCCCCTCACCACCTTCAGCTGACTCACACCCTGGCAGAGCCCTTTCCATGCTCCACTCTGCTATATCTGATACTCTTCATGTTCTTGCCCCTGTCACGAGGATCCGTCTGAAACCCAAAGCCAAGTTCAACTCCTGGTAAGACTCAGACCTCATCATCCTTATACGCAAGTGTATGGTGGCTGAGAGGAAATGGCGTATTTCTGATACATCCTCTGACAAACTGGCATGCTGCCGGTGCCAAAGGCAGTCCTGTCTCTCTGTCCACACCTAGAAGAGAGCCAATATCCAAGCCCGCGTCTCTGCGGCATCCAACAAGATTGGCTGAACTCTTTAAAATATACAAGGAGCTCGCCAATCCTGCAGCATTCTCTACCTCTCCTGTCCCCTCCCAGGCCCTCTGCATGACCCTGGTTTCTCATTTCATCTATAAAACTCAGGACATCCTGTCCCCTCTCTCCTCCTCTCACCATCCTCTCTCTACTTCCCCTCCCCTTTTTGCCCTTCTTTAGCCACCAATCCTCCCTCCTTCTCTGCCTTTCCCCTGTTCTCTCCAGACAAGGATTCTAGACAAGTCTGATCTTTGAAAGTCTTGTCAAAACAGATTCTCCCCTGTTCATCCAAAACCATCAAGGACCACATTGACACGCTGGCTCCTGCTCTGGCTGACTTCTGCAACCACTCCTTCACCACTGGAGTCTTCCCTCTCCCCTGAAGCAGGAGCAATCCCTTGTGCACCCTCTTCTTAAGAAACCCTCAGCCGACCCCTCCTGCCCGGCTAACTATCGCCCAATCTCCATCACTCCCTTCCTGGGCAAAATCCTGGGAAAGCTGGCCATCTCCCAGCTTGATCTTCACACCGAATATGTTGGTTCTCTCATTGACCATCAGTCTGGCCTCAGAGCTGCCAGAAGTACGGAAACTGCTCTCCTGAACATCCGTGAAGACCTGCTCTCCAACCTTGGTTCCAATACCCCTTGTGTCCTTATCATCTTCGACTCCACACTGTCCTTCTTTCCTCACATCTCTGATGTCGCTAAGAAGTCACATTACCAGCTGCACCTCCTTAGAGGTATTCTTCCTTTCCTCTCCTTCCCCCAGAAGCTCACTGTCTCCAGAGCTCTGGTTCTCTCTAGGCTAGACTACTGCAACAGACTGTTTCTAAATCTCCCTGCCTCTACTCTTTGCCCTCTGCAACTCATCCAAAACAGGACTGTGCGACTTGGCCTGAAGCCCAGGGATCGTATCTCTCCAGGACTGAAATCTCTGCCTTGGCTCCCAGTGCCTCTAAGGATTAAGTTCAATACCCTTTGCATTGTAACCAAGGCCTTCTGGGATCTGGGGCCTTCAACTCTCTCTTCGCAAATATCTTCCTTCTCGAGCTCTCTGATCATCCGCCTCCAACTCCCTCAGGGCCAGTCGCTTCTCCAAGCAACGAGTTGGTGGTAGATCTCTTTCTTTAGCTGGGGCCTCCTTCTGGAACAGCCTCCCTGTCTCTCTGAAACTTGAGGAGAACGATCTCCAGTCCAGGAAGCACCTCAAGATCTTCCTGTCTGTTTCTGCTTTCTCTCTGCCTCTCCCCTGCTGAACTCCGGGCTGAAACTGAGACTTCACTGGTCACCTGGCTACCCTCTAATCTTGGGCCCAGGTTCTCCCCTCCAGTTGCAGACCTGCACTCAGGGGCTGTTTCTGTATCACAACAGTACCCTATCTGCACTGACACTTATTGTCTGCACTTACCCTTGCACTTGCCACCAGCTGGCCGCACTTTTCATTTATTGCTTCTATTTATTCTATTTATTTATTTTGTTGATCCCATGCACTGCACTGCCCCCTGCCCTCTCTCCCTTCACACTTCTCCCCTTCCATACTCCCCTACAGTTGCACAATCTCAATGTCAAAGGTAAGATCGTTGACTCGATCTTCCCTCTGTTTCCCCTCCCTTGCCTTGTCACGCCTTGAAACACTTGCGTATATATCCTATCATATTAAACACTAGTGAGAGAGGGGATGGGCAGTGGCAGGAGAACACACATGGTGAGGTCTTTTGTTGAGTAGCAGTAGTAGTGATTAGTTTGTACGTGAAATGCAGGATAGAGGGTCAAACCATTGGCCCCATAAAACCTGAACAAGAAAAAACAGACAATGTCCTCGTCTTTGCAAGTCTTTTGATGAGGACGCCTAAGGAGGACTGATTAAATGGGCAATGGGTGGTAGAAATCAGTGGCAGGGCCTTATCACATGAACAGCAACCTTCTCAATGCTGTCTGCCTCAAGATATGCAAACTGAAGCTGGGTTTAAGAAATGATTGGCAGTGCATTACCTTTCAGCTCCCCTCCCTTATCACCTTCCTCATGAATTGAGGACACATCAGAGATTAATGAATGGTAGGATGCTAGATCAAACAAAAGATGTGTAACAGATTATCTTGCAACACCGTTATGTATGTGAATTAAAAAGCTATGCTAATTTATGCATTGTTTACTGTGCTCAGGACTAAGATGCTCACTTTGCACCATCAGTTTATAGAGTTGGATGAATGTAGAGGGAGAGGACCATGTGCCCTTACATCAAATGTGTGGTGAAGGAATGCATTATGCCCAATAGGCTGACATACTTCTTATAGATTAGCATCATATATGATTGGAAAAAGTGTGCGAAAGATTGTATGTAGCCTAAATAAGATGAGCAAAGTAGAGTTTCAATAGGTGGCAACTGAGTTTCTCAGTTTGTGATGCATTTGTGGTTGGCACAGTACATTTTGAAGATGATAAGCCTGAATGAAACTTGAGATAATTGTATAAACCATTTTTTCAGAGTGTAAGAATCCAAGATAAGGGATGAACATATGAAGTGAACAATATGCAGAAACTATCGGATTTGCCAGGTCATAACTAGAGAAAAAGAAACAAGTACATTTGATATTGGAAATATACTTTTCTCACACATAACCATAGCATAATATCTACTAATTCTTGAACACTCTTCAGGAAAGACTGAAATAAAATATGTAAACCCCTACTTTCCAAGTAATACCTATAAACTGTGCTAAATTACAAACCTAAATATACTGAATACATATTATATAAACAACAATTCATATTATATATTGAAAATATAAAAAATAAAACATTGACTGACCTTCACCATCCAACATTTGTTCATTACAGGAAGGAAGAATAGTTTGCAGGGAAGTAAAAATGTACAATATAATATTTTATGTTCTGAAATCTGTATCTAAAAATACTATAGATAATACAATACCTGTTATCGATAATACTTTTGAAAATCTGAAATTTCAAATAGGAGACTGAGCAAATTAATGGAACCCAGAATGTTTTCAATTAAAGTAATAAAAGAAAAAAAAATCAAATCCATTAGTGGTTTGTAAAAAAACTAAGATTTTTAGAAGAAAAGATAGGAAAGGTGCTATCAATTTGAAACAGAGGAATAAATATTCATATATGAAAATTAACATCCTCTTGTTTTTACAAATCTTTGAAGAAGTGTGAAACCAAAATGCATATATATATTGTAAAGTGTTTTTTTCAAAAGAAAAAAGTAGAAGAAATAATTAAAAAAGCTTTTCATATGAAAAGAAAATTGTTAATTTTTGTATTGGACAAACTAAGATAATACTTATTTTGACTATAACATTTTATATATATATAGGTACAGTTCATGTACTTACATGAGACAACTTTTGTGATGTTTTTAGCGGAGAGTGGAAACACTTCTGATACAGAAATCAGTTTTAATGAGGAGAGTTACATTCAAGGAAATAATGTGCCTCTTGCTATTGATGAGAGTAGACCTAGCTATGATGTCCAAAATGGTGTGATTTCTAAAAAAGAAGAAATCCTAAGATTTCATAATACAGAAATTGAAAGTTTAGGACAGTGTAGCAGAAAACTTAAAAAACAAAGTGTGGTATGGACGTGTAATTTTATGTGCAATCTTGATACGTTTTCTTGTAAGTCTTAACATTTTGCACAAAAATAATAATGTTTAAAGACAGATCAAGATACTACAGAGAATAGATGACGGTTAAGTGTGTTAAAAAAGAGGACTTCTGGGTCACTCTTCAGCTTGTCTTGATAAAAGTAAATGTAAGAGTCATTTTCATCATATAGGGATGCTGGCTGCACATCATACTAAAATGATGCACATTCTAGTTAAAAATTATGACTGCAAAACATGAATATGTCTCTTGCACATTTACATCAAACACATTTGACTGGAACTGTAGAAAGTTGAGTTTCTACACTGCAAATGATAAATATAATGCATTAAAAATATGTCTATCCTCTAAGGAAGGTATAGTATCAACAGTAAGACAGACTCAAGGGAATTGTTTTAGGACATGCTAGGTATAAGGCTTGGGTGTTAGTCCTTTTTCTCTCATAGTGAGCTGTCCATGAGAAAGTGTTTGTTTCATGAAAGGGGGTGAGTTCCTAAGTATCCTACGGGGTAGGATGGGGGTAAAGGTGTTACAAGGAAAGGGATACCACATCTCACCGTCCAATGTCCCACTCCCACTTCCTGAAGACCCCTTACCAAGGTGATCCTCCCACATTGGTCCACCCCCAGGAACTGGATCCAAAAGCAATGGTCATGTCCTGGGCCACCTGGATGGAGGATCCACCGGGACTAGTGGGTGAGACACCTTCAGGTTTCTCTCAAAACAGAGGAAACACTTAGAGCAAGTGGAAATGATGATCCTATGTTTTCAAAGGATCTCATTTTTCAACAGTATACAAAAAGTATTGCAATGTTTGATTTGTCTTCGACTGAAAGACCTGACATTGTTTGCGTATCTTGTCAACGCACCTTTTATAAGTCTCAAGTGCAACTAGTGTACGTTGAGGAGAAAATTACATAGAGTGTAGAAGTTGTTTGGAAATAACTTTATCTGTATTTATTTGTAGAAGAACTAGTTGACACAAGTGAGGCACGTTATGTTTGTAGACACTGTAGGCTTGATTCACAGAACATTTTCCTATGGCATTGCACCATTATAAAACACTTCCATGAATCTGGCCCTGTGTTGGGTCTTCTAATCAAATACATATTCCTCCAAGAAGTGTCTTGACCAAAATGGTAGTGCCTGATATCCCTGTTGCGCATGAAAAAAAAGAAGTAATTGCATTGCAAACTGTTCATTCTTTTCAAGTTATTGTTAGATTGGAAACAAATGTCAAACATGCCTATAAAATCATTATTGCAAGGTGTGAGAGGCAAAGTTGTGTATTTACCTCTCAATTTGGAAGAATATTTCAAGACTCGGAGTGATGCGTGACATTGGTAATTCTTTATTTGTTTTAGTAAATGGTGTTGCCAAAAGAGAACAACATTTGGCAACAGCCTATAGATATTGGAAACGAGAAAAATGCATTGTTGTTTTTGTTGGAGCACAATGATTTATACAAAGGTAGTGCGACAGTTCCAATCTTGTCAATGATTGATGTTGAATCAACAAACAAAAGCAGTGAAGGTCACATCCAATATCTATCTGTTGCAGAAGGGAATAGTTTGAGGCAGATTGGAAGATCGGAAAGTTCCAATTTCTTCTTCTGAATATCGTTATACAAGAATGTATTCTGAAGATTCCCTATTCCGCACCAATGTTGAATATGTTTTTCACTTATTCTATGAAAGTGAAATTTCAAAGTTATGTTATGCTGTTGCTTATACATTTCAACCTAGAACCAGATTCTAAAAGCTTCCTTCATTTGAGATACTGCAACAGGTGAAAGAATAAAATGAAGTTTTAGAGGGTAAACTTACCAATAGTCTTGCTACAATGATAGGAACCAAGGAAAATGGGAATAGAAGACACTCCGAGGTTATATGCATGATCAGAAACGTGGGCTCTCCAACTTGGTTTGTGACTTTAAGTTGCGCTGTTCATGGTTGAGATGAACTTGCAGACCATATTTGTGAAAATAATTCACAGAAAGAAGACATAGAGCACATGACATCAGGAGAATTGTGTTCCATGGACCCTGTAACTGTATTGCATTTCTTTCATCATAGAATTTTAGCCATGTTACACTTTATGTGTAATGAAGAAAATGGCTCAATAGGTACTGTCGAAAATGTATTTTGGAGGAAAGAGTACCATCAATGTGGGGCTCCACATACACATATGCTGTTGTGGATTAAATATGCTCCTTGGTTTGGGAAAGAAAGTGATGGCTGTGTGATGGAGTTCGTAGAACAATATGTTACTCCTGCTCAGCATGTGAATGTTCATCTAGTGAACAAGGTGGAAAGATTTAAAAGTACTGCCAGAAAATAAAATACAAAACTAAAGAGAAATACTACACTCAATGCAGATTTGGCTTTCCAAGTCCAGTGACACCGTTTGGTCATGTGAATAGTTTGATGCCATCTGTACAACACCACGTTACTGGCAAGTCACCAAGAAATACCTATCATTTAAAAAGAGATAAGAAATGCCATGCATTAATGATTACAATCCTCTCATTGCTCATTTTAGGAATACTAATACTGATGTACAGTATATTGCTGATGATGTAACAGCTGTTGCTCATTATGTTACAGCATACATGAGAAGAGATGAAAAGAGAAATGCAACTGAGGTATGGGCAGACTTTTCAGCAGATAAAAGCCTGAATCAGAAACTTCTAAGCTTTGGTCTGAAGATGCTCTCAGATAGAGAGTATGGCAGCTATGGTAGCTATGAAGCTGCAGATCAGCTAACTAGTTTGCCTTGTATGGACACAGCATTGTGTACTTTGTTTAAGTCTTGGCCCAGCTAGTACTAGAAATCAGGTACTGAAGTCTTTGAGGAAAATTCAGCAGTTAGCTGAAAAAGTACCTAACAGTAAAGAGATTCTTAAATCAAACATGATTAATAGATATTATCCAAATTGATCCGTAGAGTTGGAGGATCTTTGTTTATATGAAGTAGAACACTACTCATAGCAAAACATTGAAGCAAACAGTGACACATGATGGTTTAAAGTACAAATATATACTGGTTGTCTAGTGAGACATGAGAATGCAAGTCTCATCGACCACATGAAACTGTCTTGCCAACTGCAGAGAAAAAGGAAATATTACATTTTTGTCTTTTGCAGTTGTTCTTCCCATGTTGATTTGCAGAGAGTGATTTGCTTGGATGTTTTGAAACTTTTGAAAAAATGCTTGCTAAAAGAAAAAAAGCTTATTTTAAGTAAATGGAGAAGGAACTACATCAAGAAGAATGTTTGGCAGCTGAATTGGCATAAGGGACTCCTTAGGGAAATCAAGATTCTGCAGCAGGAAGTCAAAATGTGCTTGGTGGGCCAATTATTCAAACTGATATTGTGCTTGCTGTGGAAGAAGTAGAACATGCAATGGAACAAACTAAAGTTTCAAATGCAGATATGATTGGAATAGTTAGTAAACCTAATATAGAATAAAAATAAGTTTATTGTAAAATCAAAGATAGGTTCTTACACGGTTTACAGCGCGACAAGCATCAATGTTCTTGTGTCCAATACAAACCTGTATTGC
Organism: Ambystoma mexicanum; assembly: GCF_040938575.1. NCBI lineage: Eukaryota > Metazoa > Chordata > Amphibia > Caudata > Ambystomatidae > Ambystoma > Ambystoma mexicanum. The sequence continues at coordinate 714,875,904 of NC_090934.1, read as the reverse complement.
TGTATATTCGATGACAAGCAGAAACAGGTACATCTTTTTTAATCCATGCCATAAGAGCTATCATCCAAAAGGTAAAAACGTTTGCTTTGATGTACAAACTTGTAGAGTGTAACAAGTTTAACTCTACAATGCTACTGTCAGAGAAGCAAAATATTGTGGAGATAAAATTGTGTGATGTTTTAGATGGTCATGTTATGCCATTAGAGTTGGATAAGAGAGCAAAAGCTTGATTAGTTCAAATAGAGAATTTAATTTGTAAAACAGCAGGTCTTGAAGCCCTAGCACGATTAATGTTAAAGAGGAACTTGAATATGGAAATTGGTCTAGTCAATGGAGCGATGGGAAGAGTGATTTAATTTCACACTTTTCCTCACAGAACAAATATTGAACATGTTGAAATAAAGTTTGATTGTGTAGAAGAAATTAATTGGTCATTAATTGGATCCATTGTTCTCTGGTTGACTTTAGAAGCAGCATTTTTTTTAAATTGGTCATATCATGCTTAAAGAAGGAATGTCATATGTAGCACTATTATGTGTGAGAAGATTGAAGGTTTATTTTTTAATAAACTTTGATGAAAGAAAAGTGACAGCTGACATTACTTGCATTGAAGAATATAATAGTTTATATGCGCTGTAGGTTCCTCACCTGAACCTTGTACCTGTACATAAAAAGCACTTAGCCAGGAAACATAAGGAGTCAGTGAAAGTACATTCAAATAAAATCATTTCTCTTAAGACTAAAAAACAACAGAATCTACCGGAGTTGGGAAGTCATTCAACTATGACATATTCTCATTGTAGATCTAGTAATGAAACAGAAGTTTAATGCTCTTGTAATGCAGCTTTGTGTATGTTGTAAATAACACAATTGATGCAAGAAATAGTTTGCACAGCAGGAAAGCAACTTTGTGTGGATAACTAATTTCTTAAAATATCTGCAGAGGAAAAACCACACAGTACACATTTGGCAATGTCAATCCGAAATGTAGTAGCTGTCGCAAATGGAAATAAACAATTTTCTCAAAATACACAGGAAGACATTCAAAAATGTGTAATCACTGTCTTTGATTTATTTCTGCAGGAAACTGTTAGTGTAGATAGATTTGTAGGAATTAGTTATGAGTGGAATCATATGTGTCCACAATGTAACAAAGAGTACACTACTCAGCATATTTCTGAAAGATTGTTATTTGTTCCTGTCCCTGATCAGAAAAGTGTACATTTGTCTGATCTTCTAAATACACCATTCTATAACAAGTAATGCAGTGACTATGGTTTTAATGTACATTCTACACCGAAAAATCTAGTTTTTAATAAGTATGTATTTATGTTTCAAAGATACAGCTTAGATGGTAGGAAAATTAACAGTCAGTAATGAATTTTGTAAATAGTCACGTTTCTATTGGTAGGAAAACATGTTAGACGTGCAATTATTTTTCATGATGAGGCATCCATTCAATGTGGACATTTCACAAGATGGGTGGTACAGGTACAGACGTATTTTGGCTTGTTTGTAATGACTATATAGTCACACACCAATCTAGATTGCCAAAGGGTTTAAAGAATGCGTATCTAATGCTGTTAAAATACATGTTTTGTATTCTTTGTGAATATAAACATGTACAAACAATGTTTGAATTTGAAGAATAGGGTAATACGTGTTTTATGTAAATTAGAAGGATTGTTGGAAAAATGTTTTTTGAAATCAGTACAAAATAAATGTGGAGATAATATTCTGAAGATTACATAATTGGAAGAGAAAGCAGCATTTTGCAGTACTCTACTTTGCTTTTATTGGGTAAAACAGTGTGGGCCTCATTACGACCCAGGCGGTAAGTTACCGCCTGGGTCGTACCTTTACCACCATGGCGTAAACTATGTTTACGCCATGGTGGTTGGCGGACTTACCGCCCCATTCCGAGGTTGGCGGGGCGGTAAGTCCCCAATCCCCATTTACCCTTCCCCATTCCCATTTTTGCCCCATAGGGCATAATGGGAGTGGGGAAGGCGTTAATTACGTCACCGTAAATTACGGTGGCGTAATTAACATCAAGGTCCCTTAGCGCCATGGATTTTAACACCTGGTGTTAAAACCTCCATGGCGCTAAGGGACCTCGGAATCAGGCGGTAAGGGTCGGCGCTGTTTAGACATCCAGCTCCGGAACCGATACCGAGAGAGAAACACCAAACCAAGAGGAAGAAGCTACACCAGGAGCATTGAGTACAGCAGACACAACAGAAACACCCAACAGAGGAAGAGAGCCTTTTTTAGGAATAGGAAGAAGAGAACACGAAGGGGGAAAAGAAAAGCAAAAGGGAAAACCAAATACGAGACAGCAACAGAAGAAAACATAGTGATCAATTTGTCCTCTAGAAATCTAACCTTAAGTGAAATCAAAACATTACAAAAAGGACTCAGCTTTGTTCCCACGTACGATAGTACCTTATTTGATTCTAAAATTTAACTATACAAACTGGTTCGCAAAATGAAATTGAAAGTTTTCTTCAGCGAGCTGGAAGAAGAAAATCCAAGGGATATAGAGGACTCGGATTTCAAAGAATTCAGAAGCAAGAGCAACTTCATCCCTCCGATCTCAGTCCCTTCAGTGGATATCTTCCAGAAACAGGTCACAAGAGACCTCGAGAAGGTCAAATTCAGACATCCAAGGAATCAGAACATGAAACCCCATGAGCTTAAACTCATAAAAAACCTTTATGGAGATGACACGATAACAATACGGTCTGCTGATAAAGGAGGAGGCCTAGTTCTACTCAACACAAGCGATTATGAAGAAGAATGTCAGAGACAGCTCAGTGACATCAACACTTATGCGACACTTGATTCAGATCCTACAGAAGAGATCCGGTGCAATCTAGATAAACTTCTAGAAAGAGCAGAGGAACTAAAATGGATTAATCATAACACAAAGAAATTTCTGACTAATACACATCCGAAAATACCACATTTCTATACTCTCCCAAAGATACATAAGGACATACAGAAACCTCCGGGAAGACCTATAGTAGCAGGAATCAACAGTATCCTTGAACCACTCGGTAAATACATTGATTATTTTTTACAGCCATTGATTCAAAAAACAAGTACTTACATTAAAGATTCTACACATTTTTTGCAACATCTCAGAACCATCCCATTCAGCAACAACAACATCTGCTTCACGGTAGATGTTAAAAGCCTATATACATCGATTCCTCATGACCTGGGCAGAGAAGCAGTGGAGTGGATGCTCCTGAGAGAAGGAGAAATAGCTGCACAAAAAGAATTCATCATGGGACTTTAAGAATTTATCAGTAACAACTCATACTTCCAGTTCAAAGACTCATATTATTTACAAGTTGCAGGCACTGCCATGGGGGCAACCATGGCCCTTCATATGCGAACTCATTCATGCATAAATTTGAAACAGAACATGTCCTGACAAATAATCTGTGGAATCAAGACCTCATTATTTGGATCCGGTATATAGATGACATTTTTGGCATTTAGAAGAGCACAGAATCACACCTGCTAGAATTCTTTGGCTACATCAACAACATAGACCCACGGATACAGTTCACATATGAATATTCACGCAAATCCATCCATTTTCTAGATGTTGAGATCATTGTTACAGAAACAGAATACCAAACAACAATCTATCGGAAAAGCACAGATAGAAATAGTTTATTACAGAGACTGAGTTTCCATCAACCCAGTCTCATCAAGAATCTACCCTACAGTCAATTGCTTCGAGTAAAAAGGATCGTTAGCAACCAGAGTGAATACGAAATAGCTGTCAGAGAAATGGGTAAAAAATTTCTTGCACAAGGTTATTCAGAAGAGGAAATTACATCGGCAGAAATACGCACTGTTGCACAGGATAGAGAAGAACTACTCAAACCAAGAATAAGCAGACAAGATACCTCACCCCCACTAGTTTTCGTATCCAAGTATTCACGTCAAAGCAATCGGATCAAGTCAATCATAAAAAAGAATTGGAACACTGTGACATGTGATAAAAGGGTAGAACACCTATTTAAAGAAACTCCCACATTTGCTTACCAGAGAAGTTCCAACTTGAAAGACAGATTAGCCCATAGCAGACCACCACAGAAGAAGAAAAGTACAGACCGCATAGGCACATTCCCATGCCTGAACTGCAGCAACTGTGGGTACATCATGAAAGGACAAACTATAAACCATCCCTACACTGGAGAGAAAATAAAGCTTAAATGCTATGTCACATGCGATACAGCAGGAATTATATATGGAATCAAATGCCCTTGCGGTTTGTACTACGTCGGACAAACACAACGCACAGCAAAGATCAGGTGGAATGAACATAGATCCTGCATCAGGAACAAGACTGCAAGTTCCGCAGTAGCGATACACTGGCAGAGCAAACAACATAATTTGGCACAGATCAAATTTGTAGTCCTGGAAAGAGTCCAAAGAAGAGTGAAACATGAGGATCTACAAAAAAGAATTGATCAACGGGAAACATTTTGGATAGACAGACTGAGTTCCCTTACACCTAAGGGAATCAACGAAGAGATCAACTATATGTGTTTCCTCTAATAGGGCCAAGTTTACAGATTGTTCAGGAATATGGCTTTTCTCCAATGTGTTGGCTTCAGGTGGTGAGGCGTTTTGGACTAAATTCCAATATTATTGAAAACATGTGATTGAACTTGATTTTATATTCTTGTACTTTTATGGACATGCACTGATTGTACATTATGAATTATTTTGAAGTTTTTGTTTACTACGCGATTTACTCCTCATAGTGAGATTCTCGACCATGGCTAGCACTAATATAATATTTGTTGACTTTATAGAACACGTATGTGCTATTTGCACTTGGAAACCTCACTAACCACAATTAATTACCGAGGACATGTCCACACCCATGCATACCAGTTAGAGCTTCCAATAGCAACGTACAACACGCATCCACCTGAGGGCCATGGCAACAGTCCCGCCTCCCTGCGCTCCCGCAGGGCGGTGGGTCCCGAGGCGTACGTGCAGCGGCAAACGCGCTGCTGCTCGACGCCCCGCCCACGTTCCCATGACAACCCTTAAAAGCATCATGGTTTGCGCGCGGTTTACTTTCGCTTCCACAGCGAGCGCGATCGGTTCTGCGCGCGAGTCATACTTGTGCAGGTAAGAGCTCACTGATCTAATCCGCTTAGTTATGCATCTGGATATAGCGATAGAAATAGTAATACATACTTCCCCTCTGGTAATCAACAGGAACTTTGGAGACATTCTTCAAGAGCATTCACAGGAGAGGACAACTTGCATTTAGCAGGTACAGGGTGCTGTATGCAAGGGTGGTATATAATTGTACATACCTAGTAATATGGCGATTCTGACACACTTTCCTTTACCTTCCTCCCGCATTTTCAACATTGATTTGGATCTACCTGGGGTATGTGCTCTACTTTTTTTCGAACCATGAATTGCATTTATGTGTCTTTCGATAAATGAATTATGTTAACACTGTTTAGGTTCTATATTCACTTCAGTACAGCCCTGAAGATGGTCATAGACCGAAATGCATTGGCATATGTGCTTTTTTGAATAATTGACCTATCTATTTCGAGTTGCCTCGCAATACTTGAACTAACTATTAAATACAAAACCAAGAAATGTGAATTAAACATTTCTTTTGGAAAACCATGTACCGTCTGGTGATACATTTGTTTGACATTATAAGTACTTCACGCAAGAGTTATATACAACTGTGCAACCTTATTTAAGGTCAACTGAGAGCACCAGTCTTAAGTACGGTATTATTACCTTACTTTTTCTCCAAATCTGTTCAGTGCGATCCGGATGCCATAGGATCTACTACAGACTGGTAGCTCCAGGTCAAAACATTGATTCAAACAATTTATCCAAACAAACATTACCTATATTAAAGTATCTTATTACCGTGGTGCCCACCTACACATTGTACTTCTAAAAAAAGATGCACACCAAATTTATAAAATAAATATTCTAATGGCAATGTAGAGATAATGATTATATTTTAAAATTAAGTTTGATTTCATTAAAAATAAATTCCACACTGCACAAAACTATCTTTGCAAATAGAAGTTTGAATAACAATTCCCAGTTTTTAAACATTTCAAAAATGATGTGCACATTTTGAAATGTCATTATTAACTTCTCATGTACATACGTGGCCGAAAAAAGGACGCACGCAAATTTCACAAATATGGAAATTCCATTTGTTAAGTTCTTAGTGTAGCTTGTGGTAAGTGTTAAAATGTTTTCACACACAAGTTTTTATTGTCTACCTATTATTTGAAATATAAAAAGTACACTTTTTAGTACACTTTAAAAAGATGTTTACCCAAAATAATGTTACAATGTTGGCATGTCTTCACACATTTATTTGTAAAACTGAAGGCATAGTTAGGTCATATTTCTTTGTTTCCTTGTTAAGGTTACTTACAATAATTGAATAATGTTTGTCCAGATGTGAAACATATCTTCATTGTTGTGCAATTCCTTTATAGGTGCACAAACTATTGACATTGTGAGCAATTCTATTTAGAATTTGCTGATGTAAAACCACGTTCGAAGTTACTTAAATGGTGAGTGTAGTTGAGGTAATCATACAACATTTATTTTTTCTATACAACATTGTAGGTACCTCTTCTCTTTGAAACTGTTATTCTTTTAAGTTTTTTTTTGTCAACATAAGGATATGTATGGAGTTGTGAACACTTTTATTTAACCTGTCATATAGATATACTTGTAGAAAGTGAGATAATAAATTTAGTTCCACATTTGTGGAATATTTGTTCCACATTTGATGACATTGGTGATGTCATCTTTGATGTCCTGGGTGTTAGTCTTAGCAGTGCACAGTGGTGGCGCGAGTTATGGTTGCTTAGCTTACCATAACTGGCGAATTTCAAAGGTTTTTCGGTTTTACTTGGAACCATAACGTCCCGTTAACAAAGTTTTCTATAGTGAATTTCATAGGTTTTTAGTAGCGCAACTTAACCATAACGTCCCTTTAACAACGTTTTTTTTACTGAATTTCATAGGTTTTTAGTAGCGCAACTTAACCATAAAGTCCCTTTAACAAAGTTTTTTTGACTGAATTTGATAGGTTTTTAGTAGCGCAAATTAACCATAACATCCCTTTAACAAAGTTTTTTTTACTGAAGTTCATAGGTTTCTAGTAGTGGCACATAACCATAATGTAAACGAACATCTGACTTCATTGCACACCTTCCGGAGAATGCCACATGACCATATGCTGGCGCACAGCATGGTGACGTGTCCGAGAACCCGTACAAACTTAAGAATAAGATCTATGCCTCGTGGACAGTGTGGAACTACATTTTTTACTGATGTAGGAACTTGCAACTTCAACATTTCAGCTCCAACAAGTATTCGTACTCAGCCATTAACAATCTAGTACACAGAACATACTTTTAGCAAAAGTACTATTTATCTGAAAACGACATGAGCTAAGACCATCTCTCCTCCCCAAGAAACAGCACCACTGCTGTAATGAAGGAGCATGAGAAACACTACCCCTACCTTACAAATCAAACACGCACAACATTGTCCCCCGTCCACCTACCCCTCCATAATACTGTTTGGTGCCTCTTTACTCATTTCCATCCGCAACTTTCGTTCTTAGCTGTCCTCCCAAAAACAAGCCCTCCATAAACAAAATAAATGTTCCTTTAAGAACCACCTTTCACAGTTAAAAAATATAACTAAAAAAAATTGCATAGACTCCATCTACTTTATATTTCTCAGTAAAGTGCACAGACGCAATAAGATTTTCCAACATTTCCATTTGCAGTTTGTGTTATGCTAACAGGAATATTGTAGTGTTCATCTTCCATTCCAGGGACTGGAACGGTGAATAAAGGGCCAGCAGGCCAAGTTATCATCCCAATCGAAGCGAGGGTGCATAACGAGATCTCTGGATCACTACCCCCCCATCCACCCCTAAAATGGGGGATGAATGCTATTAACAATCTAGATTTCCAAAGCAGTAACTCGTTCTACTAAAAAAGAGGATTTTCCGTCCTAATAGGAAAGAAAATCCTTTTCCAAGATGGCCACCATACAAAGGGAAGGCTGGTGTTCCATACAGGGCCCCTCTTCGCTTTCCATTGCAGCCTGCAAAAAGCAAAAAGGAAACCCTGTTAACATATTACCACAGGAACTTTTTTCTTCCCTTTCAAATGTATCCCAATGTCGAACAACTCTTCCACAGCCAGTCCCAGGTGGACATGGCCACTTTATTCCTATCTTTTCTCCCTTCTGGTCATGCCCAGTAGCCATTTTGTGCGGCTCATGACCTTATACCATGACCCCGACATTCTGCCCACTCCCCATGGCTACAGCCTACCCCTCAGTCAGTAAAACTATACTGCTATTTTTTTAACTACATCATGACACTTGTCAAATACGAAAACACTCCCACATCTCCAACACCATGCTTTTCAGTCGTTGCCAATCAGCCTTATGCAAATTTACTGTAAATCCACCCACGTTTTTTTTTTCAAAACTGTCAAAAGAATACACAAATATTTTGTCAAACTAGGTGTGCATAAAATTCCTACAAACTTTCTAAAATCATTCGCAATCACTAGTCTTGTCCATTGCTGCATCTGCCGAACATAAATTGACCTGACGTCACTAAATCATATGGGCCGCCCTAACTGTCACATAAGCAACCCTAATCATGTTCTACACCTTTTTTGGATGACGTTCCTCTCCAGCGTAGTCAAATGCGCCCATAAGCACCTACGTGTCATGACGCAGAACCTGAAAATGAACACACAGCGACTTGCAACGTAGCACGTCACATTTTGAAATAATAAAGTGTTTTTTTTTAAAAAAAATTAACACTTTACAATTTGAAAAGTACTTTGATTGCACAATAAACTGTCCAAGACCATCAAACTATTCCCATGTTCAATCAAATTGTAACTTTGTTTCTTCGGTCGTCATCGAAAATGTTAATCGTGAGGCACACGTTGTTCTTTTCCTATACACAAAGTATTTGTTTTCGATAAAGCAACCGATTCTGTCGCACATTGAATTCCAGGACGTCGGCATGAACTTGGGCCTAGAGCACCATAAAAGATGTTATGTTACTCCTAAAGGCCACTGCAGCGTACGGACAAATGGGTCCTGCGCGATCGTCCCACAAAACAGTCACAGTTAGGCAGCCAGTCATGGGTACGTGCATCTGCCGTGCAAAAAATCTATCGCTTAGCATCTGGAATCCATGGCAATCGCAGTAAGGCAGTATGTAGCTATTTGGAAAACATAACAGAAAATACGTATCAATACCCAAACTTTAGCAAACAATTTCAAAAAAGACAAAAAGAACATGGAAACTGATACACAAATCAATGTGGTCATACATGACATTTTAAAGAAATATTAGCGTTGAACATGGGTGAATCTAGTGATAGCCTACAAACGCCGAGAATCTGCACTCTCCATAACAAAAAAAAATGACAACTACACAGAAAGATAGTACTTCAGTTACATTGCCAAAATGAATGTTCAGGTAATAATAAATTAAATCTGGTTCCAGTGTACAGTCGTCAAAAGCAAACTTACACGATATTGACCGTCTCCATTGTCTTCGTGAAACTTAGACAGCAATATGCTTGCACCAAAGATTCTTCATGAACTGATATTACATGTGCCTTACAGACGTTTTGAATGCATAAACTTATCAAATGGTCTTTTTTGCAAACTTTCACTCCCTGCATTCTTACTGAAATTTCCCTTTTGCTCAAGGTCAAAAAACAATTGACCCTTATGGGTTTAGTCGGATGCGTGGGCCTACTGAGCTCGCAACCAAAAAAGCAAAGCAAGTGACCTTCCCTCAGAATCCAAATACATTCTGACTTTGCAACAACATGTCTCAATGCATTCATGAGAACTGGTACTCCCATACACTTGCAGACCCGCTGTTTCCATCAAACACTGCAGGTGGCTGCCTCAGATTTCAAACTCTAGGGCGCCAGTCTGACTGCAATATTATTTTAAATGCATTGTAAACACAGACACAGTTATTCTTCGCCTGTACATTACGGACATTATATTGAGCAACAACTTCCAATTTACCGTATGACTATGGTGACTTTGGTGACAAAAAAACACCACTTTTTGACTTCCTGCTGCCACATCCCTTCCCAGCCTCATTAACCCTCACCTTCCGAGACAGTATTTCATAAGTTTAACAAGTGCAATGTTATATTGTTTTATATGTGTTGTTTATATATTTTAGCGGTGATGGGCGCGCAGACCAAAACACAAGTGAAAGATGACGGTGCATTGAAACGATCTGACGCACTTCACGCTCTTCAACATCGAATCAGTGAATGCATCACATGTCCGCAGACATGATGCTATGGATTAGCCAATCGGTATCTTGTCCGTGGAGCGAACAGGGAAGTGTGACCGCGCAGCGTACATAGATATCACTCATTTTTTTAGAAATATTTTTGGGTTATTTTAAAGAAAACTACTGGATGGATTCTCACCAAATTTTGCAAAGTTTGGTGAGGATTCGTCCAGGGGGAGAGGAGTCATAAGCCGCCCAAAAAGTGCTCTTCCTATGGAAACAGCAACTTAACCATAACTACACATATATATATATGTGTGTGTGTGTGTGTTTTTTCTTTTCACATTGTATTTCGATGTATAGACATAGCTGAAGTTCAACACCAGATGCTTAACACTTGAACCAGGAATAGAGATCATTTGCTGAACCCCAGTATCAACCTTCAGGAAGGTAGGCGCACCCACGAGAATAACACGATTGTTATCTTAATTGATTCCCTGAGTAGGACATCAGATTTGTACTAACCATAAAATTGAACAAACTGGGTCATCTTTGTGAGAGAGTCACCATAAGAAGATCACCCCCGACAAGCGACAACAAGCAATCATTAAGGTGAATTCTGTACTAGCTTGTTACTCGCTTTTATTTGAGGAATGTTGAGATCAATATATGTGTACATGCACACCATCATCTTTATGTACTTGACATTTTTCTCTGCTTACACTGTAGACACATGAAGTAGTGAAGATGTATTTGAGACTACTTTTGTAAAAAGATTTTCCATGCCTGGAGAAAGGAACTTACTCCTGAAACACGCTGAGCTCATCACTATTTACGATTTTTGTAAAAATGTTGTTTATTAATTTTGTGTTAAAACTAGACTGACAGTTGTCAGCACTATAGAAATAAGTTGAACTGTTCTTAATCATATGAACATAGTTTGCATCAAACTACAAGTATTGACTGAGTCTTCTCATTGTAAAGAGTGCGCAGAGGACGCTGCTTTTTTCTTAGAACAAGAATATTTGTATGGTTAGATGTTTGCTTCAATGGTTGTGTCATGGTGCAGTATTTATGAGTTGTATTTATTATAATATACTTACTGTTTGTTTTTTTGTGATTGGATATATTTTTTTCATGACGTGGGTAACTGGAGAAGATATTCTTTTTCAATTTCTGTGATAAAAGAAAAGATCATTTTAGTGTAGGTAGTTTATAAAGAATTATTACCTTGCATAATAGACATGTCTGCTTTATTTCGACCCTCATATTTAGTAGTGTATAAACCAGTGTACTGTGCAATTTGCTCGGTTTCTGTGTTTGTTGCTTAAATCATTGGGTCTGTGGGGAAAAACAATCCATGTTGGATTAAAAAACCCTTTGTTTTGTTATGGTACAGTACATTTTTTACTTTGTTTTTGGTGTTTACTTGTTTCTGGCTAATGTTCTATCTGTTGGTTGTTGCAGATTGTTAGCTACCTGTTGTCGAATTGTAACTGATTATAGTTTTTTATTTATATTATTAAATTTGCTAATATACCTGTTGGGTTGTTGCAGATTCTTGGGGCAGTTAGATGCATGTAGGTGTATTCTGTTTATTTCTTTTAATAATTTAGTGGTATTGATTTATCTGTTTGGTTGTTGCAAAATATTGGGGCAGTTAGATACCTGTTGGTGTATTCTAACTGTTTATTTCTTCTTATGATTTAGTGGTGTTGATTTATCTGTTTGGTTGTTGGAGAATTGTGGGGCAGTTAGATACCTGTTGGCATATTCTGTTTATTTTTTTGTTATATTTTAGTGGTGTTGATTTATTTGTTTGGATGTTGTAAAATCTTGGGGCAGTTAGATACCTGTTGGCATATTGTAACTGTTTATGGTTTTCTAATTGAAGTTTTATTAATGTCTATGCACAGATTAGTTATTACATTTTATTTTTAAGAATATTAAATACGCGTTTATAAGATTTGCTGGTAATCTTTGCATTAGAGTAATGGTATTATCATTACATTCGAACCATCCACAATTCTTTTTTATATATGCAGTGTAGTGACCTGCATTGGTTGTGGCTCCTGCATGGTAGATTATACCTATTGTTGTGAAGGTTTGCTTACCAAGTGATACTTGACCATGTGTGAATTCGGTCAGCTTGCAGTTGTTTTTGGTACCATCTGCATCGTAACGTAAAAGCATTAGTATTACGTATTTACTATGTGTTTGTATTTGTAAGGTGGATCGATTATCTGAATTGCAGGAAGTACATAATCTGCCATGGTTTGCATTTTGTACAAGTTGCTCAAATGGAATTGATTCACAGTTAGGTATTGATACATACACAAAGTGTTCATTAGGGATTTGTTCCTGTGCCACATTGTTGCAGAGAGTGCATGTATGTTTCCACATGTATGAAATCTGGAAGATTTCATTTATAGGTATATTTTTATTTTCCAGTACTTGTATTAAGTACATTAGAGATTCTTCTGGATCTTCTTGTGAGTTTATAGTGAATTTCACCATTCCAGCACAATAGTCCAATTCTTGTCTTATTCCATGAACACTGTAAGTGTTGTCAGGATTGGTGGTTGCATTTCTATGAAGGACTAACATTTGCAAACACAATTGGTCTGTATTGTGTAAGTAAATGTTGTCAATAATAGGTGGCAATTGAAATAGAATATTTATTTCTACATTTGCGTTTCATTTCTTTGGAGTCTGTGTTGCTTCTTTGAAGAAGTAAATGAGTTACTTTGAGTAGTACATTATTCTTTGGTTGTAGTAATTGATGAAGTATTAGCTTCTTTTACTCTCTTTGGAGGACTTGCAGTGAGATCCTGTTGCATTTCTGTTTGAAGAAGTTTTCTTTTATAACGTTTTGCTTTTTGTGGAACAGGATAGGTTTATAGAGGGGGGTGTTCAGTGAACGTAGTCTATTGTATTCTAAAATGCAAGGAATATCAGCGTTTACTTTACTTGCATCAAAGTTGATTAGAAATAGACCGTCAAGTGCACGTACGCGTGATAGTGCTGGGTAGCTCATGCCTTCTTTAAAGACTGTGTTCCCAATATCTAGCAATGGTTTATCTAGGGTAAGACCTTGTGATTTGTGAATGGTGACTGTGTATGCTAGAGTTAGAGAAAATTGCTCTCTGCATACATACATGTCTTTGAAAAGAAGAAATCGAGCTGTTGAGCGTCCTATTCTTTTTACTTCTGATAGTTTGTCAAAGAGAATATTGACAAACTGAATGCTGTTGTCATGTGGGTATGTTTGAAAGCCAACAACTGTACCAAGTGCTCCATTAACTAGTCCTTGCTTCACATCAAGGTTACGTTTAAGGATTATTCTACAGTTTAAAGATAATTTTTATATTTTCTTCAAACCAGCTGTTTTGGAGATAGAGTTTTCTAAGGCATTTAATCTTGTTGTGGCTTGTTGACACATGGGTAGTGTCATACCATGTACATCCAGTTTGTCTGTGGAGCAACTTTCAATTATTGGTTGCATTTCTTTTTTCAACATTGTTTCATTGAACTTGCAACAGCTTGCAAGAGTTGGCATCAAGGACATACAAGTGACATTTTTGTGTGCTAATTGTTCCATGACATCAGTAGCACATGAGTTATGGCCATACAGTGCATGGATGTGCCAGGTTTTTAATATTGCTTGTGCTTCTTGAGATAGTACACCAACTCTAATACTTTTTAAAATGTTGGCGTAGGTGAGGTCTGCAGAGTGACGCATGTTTTCTGTTAATTCTCTGTATTGTAAAAGTTGCCAAAGGTTAACATTTCCTATGCTGCCAACAGTTTTACGGCAGAGTTTGTGTCCAAAGGTTTTAAAAATAGGTTCACCTTTCACTGGTGTCAATTGAAGAAGATCTCCAAAAACAATAATGTGTTTTCCTTCAAAGAGCTCTTTGTAGTTTGTTTTGAGTACTTCTTGTAATCTGAAGTGAATCAAAGCCAACATTAGATTGGAGACCATGCTCACCTCATCTATTAGCAGCATTTTCATTTGTTTTAACACTCTGCGTAATTCCATTGCAGCTTCTGTAGAAAGTTTGTAATATTCTAATTTGTTTTGGTGTCCTACTGGAAGGAGTAGTAATCAGTGTAAAGTGACACCGCCTATGATGTAGGCAGCTAACCCTATGGGGGCAGTTACAACAGCTGACAGTTTGTTGTTTGCCAATTGTTGAAGGAACTTTCTGATGATTTTGATTAAGTATGTTTTGCCTGATCCAGCTTCACCACTGACATATAGTAGTATAGGTTTGTAATTTTGGCAGGTACATTCTTTATTTTCATGTTGTACACCATGTGCAATTTCTTTTGTTACTTCTTGAAAAATGGTATGCTGCTCTTTATTTAGTTTTGATTGTAGTACTGTTAAGTCTTCTGTATCTTCTTCATAGTGACACATGGTGTTTTCTACTTCTGTCATAGCTAATTAATTCTGCCTCATTTGCATTAGTGCCCCAGTGATTCTTGGCTTCCTGTTACAGAAGGTTGACTACTGTCGGGAGTGTCCTTATCTAGTTGAACCTGGAGTTCTTCTTCATGTTGCTGTTCATTGTGCAACATTGGTTTGTACTGTGTAAAGTTTACATCAGTTATAGTGCTTTTATTTGCTTTGAAAGCATCTTCATAAGATACCTAGTATCTCTTCTTCTTTTCTCCATGGTTTAAAAGGTTGTAGCAGGGACATGTAATATAGTTCTTTATGTTGAGGAGTTTTTAATGACAATTGTATATGATTAATTACGTTTCTTTTGGTAAGTTTCACTAAGCTGCCTTCACAATTTGTCACTCTGTAACTACCTTTGTTTTCATCAGGTTTTATATTATTTTTGTATGTGAAGTTTTGGGCTATGTGGTATAGACATGGAGTTTCCAAAGTGGTACTTCTGTTTGGGTAGTATGTGTCTAGTGTTTTTCAAAATGTCTTGGCTATTGGGATCATATTTGGCTATTGTTTCTATGTCGTCGTATGATTTGAGAACTGTTTTTCTAGATTTAGCAGGACCAAGACTCAACCATGGATATATTTTCAGATTTTCCATATAAAGCAGTCCCGGTTAAACGATCTGCAGCTTCAAAGCAGCCACAATCTCTATGGGAGAGCATTTTTATGCCTAAACTGTACAATTTCTGAGACAGTGTTTTGTCCGATGATAGGTCATTCCAGTAATATTTGTTCTTAGGTGATTTACCTTTAACACTATGTCTAACTGAAGACATGAAGTTGTTCACTTCACCTGTTTCTGTACCTGGTCTAGGGAAACCAAAGTAGCATTTGGTGTAGTATTTACCTTTGTGTTTGTATTTGCGACGACAATATTTCCCACATTTGTGTCTTTAGGAAATTGTACAATTTGTGCATGAACATCACTATTTGTTGCTTCTGATAGAATTTCACAAGTGACATATTTTTCGATAAACTGTAAAACAGTGGAATCACTGTCTTGACCAAATTTAGGAGCATCTTTATTCCATAAAAGCATGTGGATATGTGGTGCTCCTCTGGCTTTCCATTCCTTTCTCCAAAAGAAGTGTTGCAATTCTCTGAGGGGATGAACAGTTTTATTACAAGTAAAGTGTAGCATAGCAATGAAGTGATGATGGAAATATCTTGAAACATTAACAGGTTCTAGAGAGCAAAGTTCTCCAGCTGTTAGTATATATATGTTTGTTTTGTTTTTGTTTCCTATGCATAGGAAATAATGTACATCTTCCCATGCATATTCTGCACAACTTAATTAAACAACCCAAGTGGGCGGGCCAAGGTTTCTTATCATACAACATACATCTCCGTGACATCTGAACCAGTACTCTTTAGTACCATGCATGTTTGCTAACAGATTTGTAATGCTTGATTGTAGAACCTCATCTTTTTCTTGCACTTTTTGTAGTAATTGCATGCTGACATATTTTGAAATTGGGTACCTGATTTTAATGTGTGTGCAACTCCGTAGCATAGAGTTGCTAGTTCACTTTCAAAGAGTAGGTGGAATATCTATTCCACATTTTGTCTAAATCTGAGATCTTCAGAATACATAATACATTAAGAAAAGCATGTGCTTCAATACTTTTTTCCCATATGCTGATTGGTGATCCTTTGGTTTGTCGCATTTGGTAAGTTTCTAGTGCATCATCTATGGTGTCACTAGAGTGTAATGGATGAATTGTATGATGGTCTAAAATATTGGATAGTGTAGCAGGATCTAGACGTTCAAATTGACCAGTTTCTGGTGACTCTTGAATTATTTTAGCGGTTTCCTTCAGGTTTTCTTCAATATTCATTTCTTTGTAGTATTTATTATTGCCTTTTATATGTTTTTCTTGTCTAACGTTATTTAAGTCTACCAGTTGTTGCCAAATTATTTTGTCTTTTGTAGGTACGCCATTCTCTAAGACAATTAAAGATTGCACTATTGGACGTTGCACTCCCAGAGTGTTCACATTTTCTTTCAGATCTAATGGTAAATAAACTACTTTGCCATGAATGCCTTTCACTAATTGTGCTGTTTTGGGTTGAAGGCGTATTATTGCTTGAAATGGGTGCACTGTTTGAATTATGATGCTCTCATATAAATTGAGTTGTTGCAGGGGTTTTGATAGTGGGAATAATTCCAAGTTATTTGTGATAGCACGTGAAGGAGTTTGGTTGTTGTCAAGTTTTGTAGTGCAGTAATTGCAACATATTAAGGGGTCAGTTATTTCAGATTTGTTTTCTGCTATAACGTGCAGAGCTAATTCAAACCATTTGGAATCTTCATTGTCTTCTATTTTGTATGTTACGTCTACAGTTTTTGTGTTACTTTTATAAAAAAAGTTCTGCGGCAACACACACACACATGGTTTGGTGCTTCAGCGGATCTACTTTTAAATTTTAGTATTTCTTTTTTGTATGTGTGTAGCAGAAGGTTGCCATCTGTACAATTGTTTCTAGTCTGTTGTAAAGGCATAGCATTTTGTAAGTGCCTTTCACTTCCAAAATATTTTCTCTGGATATGCTCTATATCTTCAAGTAGGTCTTTGGCTGTACCATGTAGAAGATTGTTATTTAAATTGGCTAGTGCTAAAGCAGGACCTTTAGCATAGCACAGTTTTTAGACTAGATTTCTTATAGTTGAATTATGTGTTGATATCATTTTGATATGATGGAAGGTGCTTTTGCAAATAGGTCCTGAAATGCAGGCTAATGAATGTCCTTGTAGTCCTTTGTGTTTGCGCACTGGACAGGTATACATATTTTGTAGTAGTTTCATTTTGATTTTGTCTTTGCCCTTCACATTGGCGTGCACAGCCATTTGTATACTGGACCTTCTTGTTCAATGGAATGGAGAGGTGATACTGAATTTTCTGGGGACATTTTTGTAAGCAGCAGTTCTTGTTCCATAATGTTATTATTATGTTTTTCATAGCCTCTTCCACTGCTATGTATGGCAGTTATGTTTGTGTGCTTTTGTTTGTATGCTTCTTCATTAAAATATGGTTCTATGCTGGTGGTGTGACTCCATTCACCTCCACAGATATTTTAAAAGTTATTTTTGTTGACATTCCGTTTATTTAGAAGTCTTTTTTGTAATTTAGTAGTTAGTTTTGTTAGTGGTTTCATTCTGTTTAACACTAAAATAAATAACTTTCTTTTGAGAAGGATTGCACTGTCTATCAAAGATTCTAAAATTAATTTTCTACGGGAGATTTTAAGAGTTGTGAATGATTTCTCTCACGTTTTTATAAGATTTTGAAGGACTCTGTGGTGGAACATCTTTTCTAATATACTTTTTTTGGTATGGTTACTTGCCACTACATCAAGATTTATAGAAGCAGTATTAGCAGTAGTCTTAGCTGAATTGTTGTTAATCACTTTTTGTTTAATTTTACATTTTGAAAGAGGAGGGAACGTTTTTGTACTGGAAGCTTTTTTGTTTCACTTAATGACTCTATTAGATCTTTTGTTTCAACTTTTTGTACACATTCTGCTAGAGATGGATACTTATTTTGGACACTTTTATTTTAATTTGCTCCACTTCTGGGTTGCTTTCTACGGACTTGGTTTTTGGTAGGCATTCTTTGGGGTCTGTTGAAAAAAAAAGAAGGTATGGGTTGGGCTGTTTTGCAATGTATGTGTGCTGTGTGCATGAGTGTGTGAGTATGATGGTAAGGATGTATGTGGTGGTGTGTGATTGTGCATTGGGAGCTACAAGTAGTTGGGAAGGCTATTCTTCTATTTGTGGGTTACTATACTTGGGTTCAGATGACAGTACAAAGTGAGCTAGTGGTGAGGAGAAGCACTACGACTAAATCTAATGGTATAGAATTAAAACAGTTCTTTGTTCTCTAATACTAACATTCTAGGGGCTGAGTTATGTCATTTGTGCATCGAAAAACAGGAATTTGTGCGCTATTCTGCCTGTTAATCCCTGTTTAAAAAATGGGGATTTGTGGGCAGAATGGTGTACAAATCTCTGTTTTTTGGCACACTAATTCCATGAATCAACTGCACAGTGAGTTTGAGTAACAGTAAGAATATTATGGTAGTATTGTACTTACCTTTTCTGTTTGGAATGAGCAGGTTTCTTCTGAGTTGTTGTTTGTAATTCAGATGTTGCTGCTTTTCAGGAGAGTGGTCTTCAATGCAATTATAAAAGACAGAAGTTAGTGGTTTTGTGTGTTTATATCACTGATTTTAATTTAGACGTTTATTTTTATGTTTTTGTAGTAGTATTCTTGTTTGATAAGAGAACATAGTGTGTGAATGCAGTTTCATTTGACTATGTGCAGGCTTTATATTGTACTTATAATATGTTAGCTCAATATGCTTTGCAAATGAGTAGAATACTAAGGGTATGAAACTCACTTGGTTTTTGATGCTGTGTTATTGACTGTTAGGAGATAGAAGAAATAATGATATCATTATTTTGCAATTTTTATAAGGTAAATGGCAGAAATTGTATAGAAATGCATGGAATGTATGCATTTGTGAAGATATGGGTAATAAAGCAGAAGAATATGATTTATAGGCAGTGGTGTTATTTCAGCTGGGAGCTTTTCAATGCTACTGTCTATCTGTGTGAGTGTATGAAGATGCATAATCTTATCATGACTGTGTGTAATTTTATAATACACTACTGAGTGTTTTTCTATAATTATTTCTCTCATATTTTAATATTATATTTTTTTTAGATAGCTGTGTGTGTAAAAAAAAGAATATTAGATAGCAGACAGGTTTGGAAGTGATAGTTGATTATAGCAGATGGGAAAAAATGACAGTAAGTTTTTTTTTATAGGTTATACAGGTTAAGTTGCAGTTACTCTGTTGTTATGCATTCATAAGACTTGTTCATGTACAGTGCAGAAAATATGCATACCTGTAGTTTGTATTCTTGCATGTGGATATGCCTGTAGTTGCAAGTAGAAATCTTGGAGACTTGTACAGTAGTTTTTGTAGTTTTTGTAGGAGGTGCTTTCCAATGATATGAGACTTATACTCAGAGTGATCAACAGTACATTTGAAGTGCTGAACTCTGATGATGGAGTTAGATGTAGAGGTCTTGGATGTGATTGGTGGGTGGTTGTGAGACTGCTTATCTGTATCCAATGAGGGAATGGCACAGAGAGTAAAGTGGAAAGGGTAGAAGGGTTGTCCAAGAGTAACACTGTCCACGGACACCGCGGCTGTCCGCGGACAGGCCGTGCCACATCCGGGGTTTTCCTGCAAATCTAGCATGGAAAGGAGACTGTAGGGATCAGCCAATCAGATGTTGAGGTTGTGGATTTGTGTTGAAAGAGAGTGTAGTGAAGATGGCAGAGGTGGAGAAAGTCAGGGTGTTGGTGCTTGGAGATATGTTTGTGCATGGTTTACAGCAGTATGCTCAATGCAGGCATGTGGCAAACAATGTTGATGTTAAAGGAGTGGAGGTGGTGTGGAGCACTGTGCCTGATTGCAATGTACAGGGAATTGTACAAGTTTGTGAAGATATGGGCAGGATGAGTTGTCCCCATGTGGTAGTTTTGCACTATGGGGCTTTCCATTTGGGCTATGTCAGTGCCCCTATTTTGTTGGTAGATTTGGAACACTTGGTTCAAGCAGTAATGAACATCCTTCCAAATGCCAAACTTATTTTTTCTGGATTAGTACCTACGACAATATGGGACAAAAGTTCTGTTTTTTGTCCTCAGCAAAACATTGCTAGGTGTGCAATCAACCGAGGCAGTGTGCTTTCATGCTTAGAGCTGGTATGTTCTTCTGTAATAATGAGAATATTGATTCCAGTAATGCTGTTTATTTTAAAGAAGATGGAATTTCTTTATCTTTTATGGGAAATGCCATGCTGTTTTGGAATTTAATTTAAGGGTTGCTTTGGAGAAGGAGTGAAGTAAGGACAAAAAAAAAATCTGCAAAAAACCCCCCAAAAGGTCTCTTTTCAGAGCCAGCTTTAAAGGGGAAATAGGGCATACTATTTAAATTTACATTCACCACACTCAGATTTTCGATAAGCCAGTGGACATGGTGGTAGTCCGCGGACATCGCATATTGCATATAGGGATTTTGGGGTGGAGAGCCATACAGGGATTTTGGGGTGGAGAGACATGCAAATGAGAATGAGTGGAGCAAGGGATTGGTCAATAAAGTTTACTGGGTGTGTTGTGTAAGGAGAGAGTTTGTCAGAAAGTCTTTTTCCTGAGAGAAGAATAGATAGCTATGGCTGTATGTTTCAGAAGACAGATTATCTGGATTTTGGGAGACTTATAGATACATTGGTTGGAGGTGCATGCAGAACGCTGTGGAGTATCTGCAGATCTTGAACTCCATTTTGTGTAATTACACTGGCATGGAATGTGAGGAATGAAGTGGCTGGACTTGGTACCTTTCTGTGCTAGTTTGGAGAAATGGCATCATCCAGACATAATTATAATTCATTGTGGAAGGAACAGTTTAGGACATGTGTCTGGAATTTCATTGCAATTTGCAATGAAAGAAGGATTTTGGAAGGTTATGGATATGTTTCCAAATTCTCAAGTAATTCTTTCTCGTATTGCACAGAGACAAATGTGGCTACGGTCGTCTTCATTTGGTCCACAAATGGAGAAAGTGAGGCGCAATGTTAATAAGGCTGTTTGTGCCTTTCTAAGAGATGTTGGCATGTCCTCTTTTCACAATGAAAATATTACGTTCCTTGCACATACATTTTTCCCAGAGATGGAGTCCATCTTACTTATGCTGGTAATCAGATTTTTCTGAGAAATGTACAAAATGCATTACAACCTTTTTTGGAATTACACCCATCCATTTTACAGTAGTGTTGACCATTTCAAGTTGTTTAAACACAAAAAAACACCACCAAAGGGCTCTTTTCATAGCCACCACTTCCTCCCAGAGAAAAGTGCAATGGTTATGATAGGGCAGCACCCCAAAATTTTAGATGTCCACGAACTGTCTGCGGACTTCTACAAAATGCACAGGGCCCTGCTCCATTTATTTACCACTTCTATTTTTAGAGTGTGAAAGGCGGCTCTGAAAAGAACTTTATTTTTTGGGGGATTTTTGTTGTTTTATATATTTTTTGTTTTTTACACACAACCCACTAGGAGAAGAGGGGAAAGGAGGATAAGGAAGGGACACCAACCACGGGGATTAGAAAGGACAGGTGGAAAGAGGAAGATGTAGGATGGGCCTTCTTTAGGTAGTGGGTGTCACGATGCCCGCTCCCGGGGAGCCGGCTCAGGCCCTGCGTCCCCGAAAGCGGACATCAAGTCCCCGGGGAAGGTCCCAGCAACCCCTTATAGGGGCCCTTTGGGCAGCATCCTGGCGCCTATGGCGCCAGGCTCATAGAAAACGTCAGTCCTGGCGCCATAGGCGCCAGGCTCATTATGAAAGTGTTTGGGTGCACTTACCTGATGCAGACCATGCTGCAGAACCCCGGCCTCCTTGAGGCCTGAAAGGAACTAGTTTACCTGTGGGACTCATTTACCACCCGGGCGTGGTCGGGGAAGGATACATACCTGATTGGAGGAAGGACACATTCTAGGAACTTCTTCCAAGGCTATTTAAACCACACCCGATCAGCCACACGTGCTTCGCGTTGTTCTGCATCTAGCAGCTGGACGCTCACCGTGTCTGCTCCTGCATCTTGACTTCTGCCACACCTGCCAGCATCCTGAATCACCTGCAAAGGAAGGGAACAAGAGAACAGAAGAAGGAAAAGGCCTCACCTGCTAAATCTGCATCCCAGAGACATTTCACCGACAATCCTGAAAAGGAAGACATTTATTTTTAAAAGCACATCGCATCGATCGCTGCAGCACCGCATTCTACTCACCTTTACAGGGCGCCTCCATGTTCAGCAGCGACCATCCGGATTCGCAGTCGCGCCCCAGCGCCTAGGGAGAAAAAGACAAGAACAAAGGTGAGAGAAAGAAGGGAAAAGGGAAGCTAAAACTCCATGTCAAGACTTACCTGTTGGGTCATTCCCTTTTCATTTCGGGTCCGCGCCGCATCCAGGCATTTTCGGACCTCGGCCCCTAGGGGGAAAAAGACATCAGCGTTAATGAGTGAATGAAAAGACATTACCAAAACACTCATTAAAGACTTACCTGATTTCCACAAGGATTTCACTGCTCACCTCGGGTCGGTGCCTGTTCCCCGGCATTCCGTACCCCGGCCCCTATGGGGAAAAAGACACTAGCATTAGAACATTAATGCATGGACACAAGGGGAACCACTTATAGAAAAACTTACCTGGAAGCCAAGCAAGTTTGGTTCTTACCCATCCGAAAATCCAGTGACGTAACTGGATACCAACGCGCCCCTGCATCAGAAGCAGGATGGAGAGCTTGTCCTTCCAGACCCTAAGGTGAGACGCTACAGGGAAGCACAGAAGGGTTTTGAGGAGGGTGAGAGGGGTAAGTGGGAGGCCGATTGCATTACCCCGCAGACAGTTAACCCCCTATTCTCACCTACAGAAGGATACTTCTGCGAGTCAGACAAGCCAGATCTGGGGCCCGGTCCAGTCCGTCTTCCGAACCCTGCGCATCACCTTAGATGAGGTCACAGCAGCGCGAACCAGGCCAGCGCCCCGTGGGAGTCAGGTGAGTGTTACAGTGGGCAGATCTTCTCATGCTCCTTGACCGTAGTCTCGAAAGCACTCCGAAGACTCTCCCCCCTGCAGAGTACTGCGTCGCAGTACATACACAATATTGTGGCCCTCGAAAGGTAAGGGTCAACAGCATCATGACTGGCCTGTGAGGCAGCTGGAGGGATGCGCTGTCCCACAGGAGTGTCTCTTGTGATGACAGGAGTGGAAACGGAGGATGTGGTAGAGGAACTCAACCGACTATGTAGATCACAAGGTACAACCTTGCAAACGGCCCCACCGCGGAGTGACCTTAGATGTTGCTTCATAGGTGTCGTGCCAAAGCTGTACGAAGCAGGCCTCCCACGACTCAGCACCATGTGGCACTGATTGCAGATGACCTTGTTCGCACGCACTTTTGGCACTCCACCCTGAATGGTAAACAAATGCCACACCCAAGACTCATCGTTAGTGCTGGTACTAGGGACGTCCACTACTTCATCCTCTTCATCCTCTTCATCCTCCTCTACATCCTCACACCTGTTCCCCTCTTTAGGCTCTTGGGGAGGTGGTGGTGGCAGAGGGGGTGGGGGTGGGGCTGAGGCAGATGTAGCACCAGCTGGAGCAGCAAGCATAGATGCCATCAGGTCTGAGGGAAAGCAGCAAGAGCAGCAAAATCAGGAAGATTAGCAGCCAAAGTAGATAATGCTCTGTCAGATAGCCAGAAGCACAATGAGGATGAGCTCTGGGGTGTAGCCATTTATGGGGGTGCAGGTGCATGCTCCGCGGACAGATCAAACACCCCAAAAAGGCTCAAAAAGTTCCAAAAAGTATGTAGAAAGTCAGGGTCATTGTCTGGGACATGTGCAATGGTGAATATTTACTGTAAAATACTTTGGATTGCCCAAAAAAGTACTTTTAAAATGTTTGCAGTCCCGAACTGTGTCCGCATTCAGGAGACACGCTCAGTGTGGGTGCGGTCACATGATGACGTCACGAACACATCCGCAAAGGGGACTGATGTCCACAGGACAGCAAATGCATATGAACAGTCGTGCGCATGTGCGCAGATCTTCTAAGGACATTGTTCGGGTCCTCAAACTAATTAAAAGTGCGACACAAATAATACGGACAGTTATGGACAGGCACGATGTTCGGAGGATTTATGGGTGTGGTGCGCATGTGCGTAGATGTTCTACAGACAGTATGGACAGGCAAACTGTCCTTAGAACACCTCCATTTGGGTTAATTGCGAACAATCCGGACACCAAATGTGTTCTAAGAACAGTTCTATGTTGCTTGCGGACAATACGGATAGGTATAGTGTCCTTAGATCACCTCCATTTTGGTTATTTGCAAACATTCCAGACACCGATTGTGTTCTAAGAACAGTTCCATGTTGCTTGCGGACAGTATGGACAGGTATAGTGTCCTTAGGACACTTCCATTTTGGATAATTGCGGATATTCCGGACACTGATTGTGTTCTAAGAACAGTTCCATGTTGCTTGCGGACAGTACCGACAGGTATAGTGTCCTTAGGACACCTCCATTTTGGTTAATTGGGGACATTCAGGACACTGAAAGTGTTCTAAGAACAGTTCTATCTTGCTTGTGGACAGTGCAGGCAGGGATAGTGTCCTTAGGACACCTCCATTTTAGTTAATTGCGTATATTCCAGACACTGAAAGTGTTCTAAGAACAGTTCTATCTTGCTTGCGGACAGTGCAGACAGGTATAGTGTCCTTAGGACACTTCCATTTTGGTTTATTGTGGACATTCCGAACACCTAGTGTGTTCTAAGAACAGTTTCCTCTTGCCTGCGGACAGTACAGACAGGTGTCCTCAGGACACCCCCATTTTGGTTAATAACGACATTCCGGACAACTTAACTGACTTTTTTTTAAAATAAGACACAAAGGACTAAATAAAAACACACATATTCTTTTTTTTATTAAAGACAGATATACAATTTATGAAAGAGACAGGGAAACAGAAACTGACACAAACACAGGGGAATTAGGAGTATGGAGAGAATGAATGGGAGGGGATGAAGGGATGTTTTTCTTGGAGTTGAGGTTTTGGGGATAGTTTTCTGGGACATGGAGAGGGGGAACAGGTGCATGTGGGACAATGATATTTAATTTTTTCGTTTATGTGGTCCTCCACAAAATGTTTCAAAAATGTGAAATTTTCCATAAGCATGTCTATTTTTTGTTCCATGCGCTGCAGAGTATTTTCTAATGTCTCTTTTGGTGTATTATTTTCAATGTTTGTATGGTCTGTTAAAAAAAATATATATGTTAAGTACACATAAAGTAATGGTTATTAATTTGCTAATATAGAGAAGTGTCTTCCATTAGTATCACTGTCTTCAGACATTTTCTCAAAGTACTGGACATTTCTGTGTAAAAAAAAAATATATTACTTTTACTGTACCAAATATAGAAAGTTTAGAAATATATAAGAAAAATGAAGTTTACTTACTAGTTTCAGGTAAATTGTGTTCTTACTGTTGTGTAGGTCTGCTGTTGCTCTTAGCTGTGTTGTTTCTCTCAGGTAATTATGTTGGAGGCATATCTTTTTGGTTGTGGTATATTCCATTTTAGTACATATGGTATTTAAATGGATGGTTGATGTGTTACATATATAGGTTCCATTTCTTATTTATTATTACATAAAATATGTTTGCGTGCTGGTTTTTGAACTTTTTCAGTGTTTATATAGCATGATAGAACAATCTAAGATACCCCCTGAGTTTTTTGGTAGTGTTGATGTTGTCCGTGTCCGTCCACAGACATTCGCACATCCACGGACATCAAAATCACTAGCAGGGGGTTCATCATGTTATATGTATATAAAGTAAGGGAATCCTAGTAAACATCTATCAAATTCACACTATGTATATGTGTATTTAGGAAAAGAAACTTTGTTAAAGGGACGTTATGCTTCCAAGTAAAACCGAAAAACCCCTGAAATTCGCCAGTTATGGTAAGCTATGCAAACATTACTCGCACCACCACTGTGCATTGCTAAGACTAACACCCAGGACATCAAAGATGACATCACAAATGTCATTGATGACATCACTGATGACATCACATGTGTATTTACTTTTTATAAAAACTCTGTACAAGGGATTTTTATTATAATGTTGACAGAAAAAGTGTTAACGATCATTGGAATAGATATTTTGAGCTATGAAGTGCATTAGACAATTCATTGATATAAATAGCATTCTATTATGAAGTTCTTAAGACTATACTAAGCTACTCATGTATAAATATGAGGATTGTGTGCAGCATACATGATGGAAGTGCAATATTCATAATTCTCCCATGTTGAATAGTGAAATAATAAATGCTTTCTTATTAGAGTTTTCTGTACTGTGCAACATGTAATAAGTAGCTAATAAAACCACTGACTACATAATTTCATTACTACATACAAACCAGAATGACACAACAACACATACAAATATAAATATGTATAGGGAAAGTGAAGTATGCATAAAAAAGCAGCAGTAGAAGCAGAAAGTGTTCACGACCTAACTGATTATCTTTATGCACAGAAAACATTGCTCTGCTTCAAACCTAGTACTTGCCTATGTACAAATATCACATGATGTGACTGCACCCTAAAAAAGTAGTACAAATACAAATATGAACACATCCAGAGAAAGTACAGTAATAAAAAAACAACAGAACAATAAGAAAGTGTTGATTACCTTACTAATTATCTTCATACACAGAAAGCATTGCTATCTTTTAAGTGTGTATTTTTATTATGCATATATTTCATATGCTCTGAGTGGACCCTAAGTGAATTATTGTAAGGACACATTTGAAATATAAGTCTATAAATATAGTACTTTTTGATTTCTTTGTTCCTAACTATTACTATCTAAGATATATCACTAAAAGAAAAAACAGCGAGTTAGACATGTCATGTCATCAGTGATGTCATCAATGGCATTTTTGATGTCATTTTTGATGTCCTGGGTGTTAGTCTTAGCAATGCACGGTGGTGGAACGATTTATGGTTGCATAGCTTACCATAACTGGCGAATTTCTGAGGGTTTTCGGTTTTACTTAACGTCCCTTTAACAAAGTTTTTTTTACTGAATATGTATATATATATATATATTTATATATATAAAAGAGCAAACAACTTTTAATATTTCCTCTCACTGCACAGCTCATCCTACCAGTTTGAGCATGTGCATGCCAACGAAGGACATTAACCAGTAACCTTTATATTGGGTTCCCATCAGAAAGCATTGTTTTTTCAATCATAAGAGGGTGATCAAAGGTGTAATGGATGAAGATGAATCTAGGAACCAACAATACAGTTTGGGATAAAAAAAGGTGCTGGTCTCTCTCTCTCTTTGGGTCATTGTGATGGAAATAAAGAGAGAACAATATGTCTATAACAGTAAACGAAAATGTTAATAATTCAAAATGTTACCTATATCCTCCCGGAACACAGCTTGGACATTTTCATGGCAATAGGGATTCTTGTACCTGACCTATGGCAATTGGTGAGCCTATGCTCTAATCTCTCTTGGGAGAACATTGTTTTTGAATTAAGACCTGGAGGTCAAATATGTAATAGATGAAGATGAATCTGGGAACTAGCAATGTCTGTCAAGTTAACCAAAAGAACTGATATCTCTCTCTGACCCAATTGTAACGGAAATAATTATAAAACACTATTGTCATAACAATAAAAATGTGTTACAAATGAAATGTTACCTATTTCCTCTCAACCTTGCTGTTTCAGTGTTTTCAAGCCAATGAGAGGACATTAACCTGCAACCTTACCACTGGTAAACTCATGCTCTAACCTTTGAGCCACAGAATCACCGTTCGGAAAGCAAATCTTTTTTTCATTAAGACATGTGGGTGAAAGGTGAAATGGATGAAGATATATCTTGCAACTAACAATACTGTTGGGAATAAACGCAGGTGCTGATCTCACTCTCTGAACCATTTATAATTGAAATACATATAAAACAATGAAGATGCATCTGGGAGCTAACCATTGACAGTCTGGGTCATAACATCGGTCCAGAGGCCAATGAGAAGTTGGCCCACAATCACACATTACAATTCATTACAATCCAGAAGAGACAGTTTGGTACTATCAAAGTGGCTGATTTTGGTCAAATGTGTTGCAAATAATGTATCTGAAAACATATTTGCTTAGTAACATTAGTTATAACTAGTGTAGCAATATTTGGAACTGGCTCACTGTGGGCAACAAAGAGGTCCAGTCTGTCATAAGAAACTGGCTCATCCTACAATGGCCAATGCATTGCCTCGCTCTGAGCCATTTGTAATGGAAATACATGAAAAAATAAATTTTGTATTGCAACAAAATAAATTACAAGTAAAAATGATACCTATTTCCTCCCAACACACAAGTCAGCCCAGTGGTTTGAGTACGTTCATGTCAACAAAAGGACTTAAGCCTGCAACTTGTCACTGGTAAATGCACACTGTAAACTCTGAGCTACTGGCTTTACTTCAGAACGCATAGCTTTTTGCATTATAACATTGGTCTCAAAGGTGTAATCAATGAAGCTGCATCTAGGAAATAGCCAGGTTGAGTTAGGGATACAATAATGCCAGGCATGGAGGAAGCTGCTCACAATCACACATTACAATTCATTACTATTCATAACAGACTGTTTTCAAATGCATTATTGGCAACACATTTACCAATACCTGCTAAGATAATACTCAAACATATTTGCTTCGTAACATTGTTTATACATAAACTTATGCCAATGGTCCACTCTGGCCAAGAAATGGTAGCATTCTGTCCACAAACTGATCCCTACTAGAATCAAGGGCTGGCACTTTGGTCTATTACTTCATAGGCTAGTTGTATTATAACATGGGGCCAAGGGTGAACAGATGAAGCTGTATTTTGGAACTAGCAATGTTGGTTGTGATAAACAAATGTTCTAATCTCTCTCTCTTATCCATTTGTAATGGAAATAAAGAAAGCACAATATTTGTATAACAGTAAAATATGTTACAACATTTAAAATGTTACTTATTTCATCCAAACACAAAGGCCAGCCTAACATCTTGAGTGTTTCCATGCCAATGTGGAGTGTTGAACCTGTAGCCTTGCAATTAGTGAACCCAGGCTCTCGCATCTTAGCAACTGGGACTCTCTTCCAAACAGAAAGCTTTTTGCATTTTGACATGGTGATAAACAAAAGTGCTGGCCTCTCTTTCTGAACCATTTGTAATGAAAATAAAGATAAAACAATATTTGTATAACAATACATGACATTAATGTCAGCTCCCAATTCACAAATCCATCTAGCATTTTGAGCATTTCCATGTCAATGAATGGACATTCACCTGCAACTGTCCAATTGGGAAACACATGCTCTAACATCTGAGCCACTTTGTCTCCCTTCATAAAGCACCACTTTTTGCATAATGACATGGTGGCCAACGGTGTAATGGATCAAGATATAACTTGGCTGCATCTGGGAACTAGCAATGCTGGCTGGGACAAACATAGATGCTAGTTTCTATCTCTGCCATTTGTAATGGTAATAAAGATAATCATATTTGTATAACACTAAAAACTGTTACCAATTAAAATTGTACTTACCTTCTTCCAATGCACAGATCAAGCTATCGGTTTGAACATTTCCAAGTCAATGAATGGACTTAAACTTGCAACCTTACCTTTGGTAAAACCCTTCTCTGAGCCATTGCGTCGCCCTGCTGAAGACGTAGCTTTTTGCGTCATGAAATGCTGGTGAAAAGTGTGATGGATGAAGATTTACGTGGGAACTAGCATTGCCGGTTGGGATAAACATAGGTACTAGTCCCTCGATCTATTAGCAATTTGTAATAGAAATTAAGACAAAACATTTTCATAAAAAATATTTCCTTTCAATTAACAGCCCAATCTACCAATTTGAGCATGTTCATGTCAATGAAGACAGTTCAACCTGCAACCTTGCCAATGGGAAACTTGTGTTCTAGCCTCTCCATCACATAGGAGTCAAAGATGTAACGGATGAAGATTTTTTTCTGGGTACTACAGTGTTGGTTGTGAGAACTGTAGGGTATTTTGTGGAGATTTGGGGCCTGACAGTATTTTATTACCGCCGAAAAATAACTTAGCAATGATCACTCCTCGTATTCAGATTGGGCCCTGTACAACAATAATACAGTGGACATGCATTATTTCAGCACCCAGACATGCATATTTGGTGTGCGTGGTTGGTATGCGTATTTGGTGGTATTTTGGTGAGCGTTATTCCCTTGTTTTATTGGTGGCCCCAATGTCCAGAATCCCTTATCTTTGCTTAGATTTTTTGTATAATCACTAGAGAGACCTCAGGCCTACATTTCAGGAATACCACATTTTCAGTGTTAGTGTTAGTGTGCCACCATGGGCAATCTCACTGACTTATTTACGACAGAGAGCTATATGTGGTAATTTCCACTACCTTATATACGGTAGGGAACTATGTCCAGAGAGTCTCTCTTCCCGTTGGCTCATGTACCTCCAACAAGCTATGCTACAATCACTCACAACTGTTCATACTGAATCTGATCATGCAAAATGACAATTGCACTGTTTAAAAATCTCCCCTCATCAGCACTGTATTGGTAAATAGAAGACACACCACCCGTCTGCTTTCAAATATTTTTCTGTATTATAAAAGTTGCATTTAAACACGATCTCACTCTTTACAGAAATAACTAAAACAGCACAGTAACAGCTTTGTCTATGACACACTGCAAAGAGAGTGGCGGAGAACAGAACTCAAATTGCAACATTAGCATTTGATTAAGGCATGCACAGGAATCCTACACTGACTGCATATTCTCGTACACACTAAGCTCCCACACTTATGTAATTACCTTATCTGTTCAGTGAAGTTTTCTTTAGCTGTTCTCTTTCTGAGTGTGGCTCCCTTGAAGATTAACCCCAGTAAACAGGATCGCCTTTCCTTCTCAAACCGGGGTCATTGCCTGGAATTCTCAGCTTTTGCAGATAGGAATGCTCCAACCAGGAAAAGGTCTTCCTCCCAGCTCTGCCAAATCTTGACTGCCTTTCTTCTTCCTCAAACTCCCCCCAGCAAAAACCTGATCACTCCCTCTAGCATGATACTTGCTATGACGCTGCTCCAATCAGAATTAATCACGCCATCTCCTCCTTCTCTACACAATGGCTCATTTTTATAGTAATACTTTGTAACCAACTGATTTCCTGTTCTTTCGAGCCCATTTGCTTCCTGTAATTATATGGACAGGGCAGCAGAGAGAACAGAAAAAAAAATGGATGTGCGTTTAAAAGTTCACTTTCAGAATAGGCCTAATTCTGCAGTGGAGACACATTTTT
The DNA here is from genome assembly GCF_040938575.1 of Ambystoma mexicanum. Classification (NCBI taxonomy): domain Eukaryota; kingdom Metazoa; phylum Chordata; class Amphibia; order Caudata; family Ambystomatidae; genus Ambystoma; species Ambystoma mexicanum. Next base: position 714,844,081 of record NC_090934.1, on the reverse strand, counting down.
TTATTAGTGGATTATGTTTCATTAGTCAGGTTAGTTATCAGTAAGGTTAGTTGTTATTTTCAAATGTGTCTCTCGCACCATAGGCATTTCAGGTGAAAAATAGTGTGCATTTTTAAATGAGCACGTGTGCTTTTAACTGTAAGAATAGATTTGCATCTTATATGTTAAAATCGTTTTTGACTGAATGGCCTGTCTTTCCTTGTTAATCTGGTAACACATATAGCAATGCACCGCACCCTTGTGGTGGTGCTGCAAAAAAAAAAATTGCTAACTGTGCAGTAGTGCTGTACTCTGTGCTGTTTGCTACCTGTGTAGTAGTGCTGTACTCTGTGCTGTTTGCTACCTGTGTAGTAGTGCTGTACTCTGTGCTGTAACACGCCAAATATCCTTACATACCCTCCTTTTGTTTTTAGAACTTGGCTATAATCCAAGCCAATTCCTAAAAACAATTTGTTCTCTTTTTTTTTTTTTTTTTTTTTACAATATAGCAATCCAACAAAATGAATATTCATGTGCATCAATGAAAAATTTGCAATCAACAGTATTCATCTGAGTTCATTAGTTTACAAAATGTTCTACATTTGCCTTCTCAGTGGAAGTGGCATTACTCTAAGTTTAGATTTTTCAAGTCAATTAAAAACAATGAAATAAAACAACTAACCAAAACAAATAATTAATATAACAAATTAAAATAAATAATTAAAATAATAAATACGTGGAACTCCATATGTCAGCACTCTTGTCTGTCTCTGATATGTCCCGACCAGCGATGTTATTTGGTTCATTCGAGTACACTTTCATCTTGGCAATCTTAGGTCCATAGGAGTCATCTTTTTCAGCATTCTGGTTATCTTGTCTTCACCTCCACCTGGAGGCAGGCATCTTTTGGTCTTCATCCAGGGGACTCCAGGACTCCATCGTCTCTCCCGTGGGCTCTGATCCCGGAACCTCCGACCAAATAATGTTAATTGTCTAAATCAAAATAGAAAATAAACAAATTAAGTACATAGCATAATACTAACTTCATCCTTTTGCCAAAAATAAAACATGCTTGGTAAAAATATTTCTTTTTTTTTTTTTTTTTTTTCTGAAATTAAACACAAGTTAAAAGAAAACAAGCAGATATTCAATATTTAACACACTTTCTCTCTGCACACCAACCATGAGCTTCCATTATATGTGCATTTATTTATTTATTTATTTATTTATTTATTTATTTATTTTATATTATATATGTTTACATATACTACAGTGTTTATGTGCCATCATAACAATCAACTTTTTTAACTCCTTTGTCACTGCCTCCTGATTACACCCATTTATTTTTTCTTTTTGTGTTCAAGGGACTTTATCTGTTTCTACATGCTCAAGCTGCCTGATCTCATGTCTGGGATGGCATGGTTTGATTTGATTTACATGGACAAACTGCTCTATTGCTGTTTCACCTTCATTTTTCAAAATTTTATAAACCACAGGAGAGACCTTATCTATAATTCGAAATGGCCCCTGCCAGGCTGCTAGAAATTTAGAATTTTTCTGTTTACTTTTTCCAAAATGAAACTTGTATACCTGATCCCCTACACTGTATTCCTTTACTGATGTCTTTTTATCATAATATGATTTTACACTGTCAGCAGCTCTTTCCAGATTTCTCTGCACAAAAGCAAATGCATGTTGCAAATGCCTCCTCAGTTCATCAATATATTCATGAACTGTGGATGCACTCACAAGGGTTTGCTCATGTGTTCTGTATAGTAGGTGTTGTGGTAACACCATTTTCCTACGTGTTAATACCTCATGGGGGCTAACACCTGTTGCTTTGGCAGGAGTCGACCTGATTGCCATCAAAACCAACGGTAAACGTAAATCCCAGCTCGAACCTGCTTCTGCCACAAATTTCTTTAAAATATCCACAACAGACCTATTGCTTCTTTCAACTGTACCTGAAGACGCCGCCCGATATGCGATATGTAGTTTCCTTTTCACACCTAGTATTTGCCATACCTTACTCATTAGAGTACTTGTGAAATGACTTCCTCTGTCTGACTCAATTCTTTGTGGCAACCCAAACCTTGAGAACACATGGTTCACTAGCAATGTGGCTTCTATTTGCGCACTACAATCTGGTGCAGGAATGCATTCAATCCACTTCGACATCAAACATACCACACTCAAAATATAACGGTGTCCCCTGCTCGACCTTTTTAAAGGACCTACATAGTCTATTTGCAAATCTGACCATGGGAGAGTTAGGCCTCTTTTCATCAATGGTGCTCTATGCATTGGTGAAGCAGGTTTAAATTGGGCGCATACTAGACATCCTCTAGTATATAATTCCACATCTTGGGACATATGTGGCCAGTAAGCATAATCTTTTAGTATTTCTAATGTTTTTTGTGAACCTCTATGGCCTGCAGTTATGGCATCATGTGCATGGTGTAGCATTAGTCCTCTGAATGAAAGGGGTACTACCCACTGTATTTGCCCTGTTATGGACTCTCTAATCATGAGTCCATCCTGTAATCTAATTTGTGTTTTGTTCTTTAATAACACCCTCAACTCTTCTTTTCCCATACAATCATTTTCTGTTAAAGGATTTTGTTCGGGGTCTATCAAATGATTATAATAGATTCCCAAAATTTGATCATTCTTTTGTGCCTCAATCAAATCTTGGTCTGGCGTGTCATGACTCCACTGCACCACCGGTTGATCTACCTCCTTTGGTGCTTTAGAACGTGTGACTGCATCAATTTGTATTACACCCATTAAATAATCAATAGGTAGCAATTCTCCCATCACAGCCCCAATCTTAGCCAGGTGGTCTGCCTTATCATTTCCCTCCTTATCCTCTCCTGGTGTTTTTAAATGCCCACGAATTTTTCTCCAGTATATTGTTAAATTATTTTCTGACACCAATTTGTCTATGGCTTGTATCATTTTTCCATGCTTAAGTGGCTTTTTGTTGTATGTAACCATGCCTCTTGCTTTCCAACCAGGCAAATACTCCACAAAGCTATTCCGTGCATAGTCAGAATCAGTCACCAGGACAATTTCACTGAACTTTTTATCAACTGCAGTAGCAATTGCTTTATAAATGGCTGCCAATTCCGCCACCTGACTGCTCCTATCTCCAATCCTCATCCCTATACTGGGGACACCTTCACTATTCAACCAGACATTTCCTATTCCTGCCACTAACTGTTTATTACTGTCATGTTCAATGTGAAAAGCACAACCATCCACATATACAGTTGGCAAATCCTTGCATATTTTTTCATCAAAAGCTTTGTGTGGTGATCGTTCAAATTCCTGCAAACTAGTTTCCACTTCCATTTCATTTGGTATTTGTTCAGCTGCACAGTCATGTAAGTCAGCTAACCCTTGAGCAATTGGGCTCTTTTTTCATTTTGTCCATATCTCACTTCTACGGGAAAACCTTTTAATGCCAGCGTCCATGAAGTGATTCTGGATTGTGCTAGATTGCCTGATCTAATTCTTTTACTCTCTAAAAGCTGCAAAGGTTGATGATTTGTTTCAATAATTACCTTTTCTCCCTGAACAATGGGGCGGAAATGTTGTAGCGCCCACACAGTGGTTAATAGGGCCTTTTCACATTCATTAAATTTCATTTCAACTTGGGAAAATGCCTTACTTGCATATGCAATGGTTTTGTGATTCAAATCGTGTTTTTGTGATAACACTGCTGACATACAATGTTCAGAAAAACCTATTTCTATAAAGAAATCCCTGTCCTTTATGGGGTATGCTAAACATGGTGCCTTTACAAGACATTCCTTTAATTTAGCCACTGCATCAGACTGCCCCTTTTCCCATTTCCAGGGAGTATTCAGTTTAAGCAGTTTAGTCAATGGTTGAGTGATTTCTGCATAATTTTCAATGAACTTTCTGTTATAGCCTGTCATCCCTAATAAACTTTTTACTCCTTTCACATTTTTAGGATCTTTTAATCTTTGTATGGCCTCTATTTTCTTCTTTTGTGGATTTAGCCCATGTTCAGTCACTTCATGTCCTAGAAAGTTCACTTTTTTCTTGCACCATTGTGCTTTTTGCAAAGATACTTTGGCGCCTGCTTTCTGCAATTGGCCAAGTACATGTCTTATTTCATCAAAATGGCTTTTCAGGCTTTCATTTTTTATCAGGACATCGTCCACATAAACTATTGTTCCTCTTTCCGCTGCATCCGGCATGGCCTTTCTCAAAAATATGCCAAATTCACTCCCACTATTGATGTACCTGAACGGAGCTCTAAGCCAGGCATATTGAGTCCTGTCAAATGTAAAGGAAAATAAATTCTGTATCTCCTCTGCCAATGGCACGCACCAATATCCAGAGGTGAGATCTAATGTGGTAAATACATTTGAACCATGTATCTGAGCTAGGCCCTGATCAATGAATGGCAGTGGCCATCTAGATATTGGTACTCTTTTATTTAACTCTCTCAAGTCTGCACATAGCCGCCATTGACCATTTGGCTTTAATACACCTAAAATAGGTGTATTGGATGTGCTATGAATGGGCCTGATGATTCCCCGTGATTCCAAATTTTTAATAATCTCTGCCAATGATTCTAAACATGCCAGCGGTAGTCTATACTGGCGTACAAACACTGGGTTTCTGCTACACCCTTCTGGTAGTGTGGCCACATGTAAATCAGTTAAACCACAATCATAAGCATCTTTTGCAAATACATCCTTAAACTCCATAAATATCTCCCTCAAATTGTCCCTCTCCTCATTGCTTTCACATGCATCCGCTAAGGAGATCTGCTCTTCTACCATTTTGGAAAATTCCGGAAAATCTTCTGGTAAGGGAATCTCGGCGCTTTCTTCTAACTGTGTGGCTGTGACTTTTTGTAAAGCTGCCACTTTTAAATATTTTGGCATATCAGCTTCCACTTCAATGGGCTGATTTTCTGTTTCATTTTCATTTAAATTAAATATTATGCAATCCTCTTGATGGCAGCACACCGTCTCATTTGAATCATAAGGATACACAGAATGAATTTTAAATATTCCTTTGGGCTGAGAGTCCAGGTGTTCTGGCAACTCGCCCTTGGCATCTACATATTTTTCAGGAATATTCCCAATCACCATGTTATTTAAATCTGCCGTATAATGTGATTTTTGTATGGCCATTCCTAATGGGGAGTTTTCCTCTAAATGAATATCATGACAACCTTTATTATTTACCATGATTTTTACAGATCCCTCACCAATGTCTACCAATGGAATGTATTCATAATCCAGGCCTTGCTGTTTTATGGACTCATTCAGGCATACAAATGCATCAGAGCCTTTCATCTGCTGTCCATTTTTGCATTTCAGTGTTATTGCAAACTGTTTTGTAAATGCAGGAATAATAGTATTTTTCCTCATTTGTAATTCGATTGCTTAAGGAACCAGTTGTGCACAATGATAAGCCCTTCTTTTGTCTTCAAATTCAGGTGCCGGACCACCTAGGCGTGACCATATTTTTTGATTAAGGAAATCTAACACCATACACATTCTGTGTATGATGTCATTTCCCATGTAAAATTCATTTTGTGCTCCACTCACTATCCAGACATTATGGTAAATTGTTTTCTGCCCAATGCTAATTTTAAGCATGCATCTGCCTGCAATTCGGTTTTCAAATTCTGGACTGTCCAACCCAGAAACATATTGGTTTTTAATCCTAAATTTTGGGATTTCTTCCCTCTCCATAATTTTTTGCAACAATTTCTCATTAATGAAACTCCTTTCATGTTCAAGCGCTAAAGTGGCTTTTATTGTTTTAAGATAATCATTTATACCAACATGAACCCATGGTTGCTCATCTTCCATGTGTATTTCTGCCAGAGTGGTAATGTGTTTTTCTGAATCTGTTTTAGGAGCAATATTCTGTTTGCACGTTTTCTCTTTTAGATAAAAACATAATGTGTGCTCATCTATGGCAGTCTGCCAATCTTTCCTTGGGTCCAAGTATATTTGTACAGGTAGTTTTTCATTGTCGCTCTGCATTTTGTCTTCACACATTAATATGACAGTGACACTAGGTATGCAGCTATTCTGGAGATATACCTCCACAGCATCATTTGTTTTGGCAACGGTGTGACATTCATTTATATTGCTGTTTTGTGATTTTAGTTTCTTAGACCTCAATGGTTTTTTGGTTAAGGACCACAGCACTCCATTCACCCCATCTATGAGAGGAGACAATCTTTTCAGGCAATCTGTCCCCATCAGAAATGGAATTTCACAAATAGATGTGATCAATACCTCTTGTTTCATTCTGTGCTTTCCTATTTTTATGTCAACCTCAGTTACACCTATGATGGGCACCTCCTCCCCATTAAAGTTATGCACTGGGCCTTGATTTTCCTTCACTGTGATCTGACTCTGTGGAGGTCTCCCTTCATTGATACTCTTTACCAGCTCCTTGGACATAATTGTGGCCTGTGCGCCAGTGTCAATCATAGCAAAGGTGTGGCATTTTTCTTCTACAGTGATGGGTGCATAATATCTGTCCTCAACTTCCTCTAATACACATAAGAAATGTGAATTCTTACTGATTTCAGGGCTCACCTTTCTCAGGTCTTTTTCACTTTTGGCTAAGCACATTGGTAAATGAAAAGACATTTTTCCCTCCTTTTTACCCATTTCTGTGCGAGAGATTTTATTCATTTCTCCATGTTCAGAGGTTTTTTGGAGTGTGGCCACTGTTCGCCCATCCATCTGGGTAACATCAGAGACCACATTACAATCCTCCAACTGAACATGTGTAACAACATCATTCAGCAATTTGTCATTTTTTAATTCTGTGCATTTGCGATCATTTAGTGTGATACCAGCCCTTTCAGCCTCTTCAAAAATATGTGGCTCAAAGAATTCTTCAGGTGATTGACTTGTACCCTCCTTGTGAGTATTTCCTTTTTCTGTCTGTGTTTGGTCATTGTTTTGCTTGCCCAGGGAAGGAGCTAAGGCATCCCCACTTACTCCCTGTTCACTGGTATTCCCCATGCATGAGTCATTTTTCTTAAATCTGTTCCTTTGTTCTTTTGGAATTCCTAATGTTTCTTTTTCATTTGTGCAAATCTTTACTGTTTTATTTAGCTCTAAGTTAAACCGTACCTCTTTTTTAGAAGTATTTGCACTTTCTGTCACAATTTCATTTACTGGTACTTTCATTTTTAATCCATTAGGCATCTCAGAGTCGTTATGCAAAATTATATCAGAGCAATCTGTCATTTTGGCACTGCAGTTATCATGAGTACTTAGTCACTTTTCGGAAGCCCCCCGGTCATTGCTATGGCCATCAGCCCCCTCTTTGGAAGGTTGTTTTTGCGCTGTATAGAGCTTTCCTATTTGCTCAGCTAACATTTTCACTTGGGCCTCAAGGCACTGGAACCTTTCCATCTCTCTAGGATCCTCTTTCTGTGGCCTAGGTCGATAATGGTTGTTTTCCCCCTGATTGGATCTATTCTGATACCTCTCAGGTGATTGATGTCGGTTGGGATGGTTTCTGAACTCTTGATTCATTTGTGGAGGGGAGCGGGTTGCACCCATCCTTTTATTATAGTCCCCTGGTGGGGAATCATTGTACTGGCGTGGACTGTAGTTCACGTTTTGCCTCATGTCCTGTCTCTCAGATTGTGGGTACTGGCCCCTATGTTGATTTCCATTATCAGTAAATCGATCCACATATCGGGGCCTATCCTGATTACCATATATCATGGTGCTGGGATCAAATCTGCTCTGTGTCCCCAATGACTGGTAGGGACCATCATTTCTTTGATCTTGATTTTGTCTCTGGTTATAGTTCATACCTGCCATATCAGGCCGGTATCCTACCCGGGGTCTGTCCCCTAAATACCTAGGGCTGATGTAGCTCTCTCTATTACTAGGATCATGTGATTGGAACATTGGTACAGGAAATGGCGATCTTTGTTGATTACCCCTTTGTTCAGGTGTCACATTATTTTTACCTTGGCTTTGAGCAGACTCAAGGGACCTTTTGGCTGACCTGATTTCCATTACTGTGGCTGAGGGTTCTTTAGATTTAGGTCTAGTATCTTCCATTTTATCACTTTCTCTACCCTGACAATAGAGTACCTCATATAGTTTTGTGCTTTGATGTACAATCCATTCAAGGGACTTGTCACGGTCAAATTCACGGACCAATTGGGATATGATGTCTTTCTGTAGCCCATAGAAGTATGCAGTTTTAAACTCATTGGAATTTGAGTCAAAAGATACATCAAAGCGAGAAAATGCTCTTTTTAAGTCTTGTAAACATTGGCGAGGGGATATATTAGGTCCAGCAGTAATTGTGTACGCGACTTTCTTTGCCTCCTGCAATGACTGAAAAGGAGAAAAATGACGCCTAATTTCTTTTTCAAACTCCAGCCATGTCATATTCTGCTGTTCATTTAATCCCCTTATGATGCTGGCCGTCGGGGCATCTAAAGTTAAATGAAAATATTGTCTGTACTGTTCCTTAGGTATCTGGAGTGCTTTAAAAATGTCATGCACCGCTTCTAAGTGATCCTCAATGCAGCATTCACCTCCCTTTTTAAATGGTTTGATCAGGGCTTTAATGGATTTCATTATTTTTATGGGGCTACTTGTTGCAATGCATGGAATTGCACTATTTTGTGATTCAATCCTGTTTTCAGGTGTATGAGATTGGTGGCTGCCCCCAATGGGAGTATCAAATCCCCCAAGGGCGCTGCAACCAAGTTCAGTCACCGGCCCAGTCACTGGAGCACTAGCTCTTTGGGCAGAGCTAGAATTCACCTCCACTCCATTGAATGTGGTACCCTGCCGCCTCTACTGGGACCTGGGAATGCACATTTGCTGTTCTAAGTCCTTACACTTTTTAAGGAGTCTGGTTGCTTCATTTTGCAAATAATTATTTTCATCACTCATTTTATTAATCACCTCCTGCATGTCGCACATTTGCATTTGGCATTCATTGAACTCTTTATTTCTCTTGTCTCTTTCTTGAATCATTTTAATCATTTCTTGTTCTGCACTCTGGAGATCACCTTCTTTTTCACAATGTTCTTTTTGTAAAATCTGCATTTCTGAAACAACCTCATCTTTATCCTGCCTAATGTGATCCACTAAGGCTTTTAAGTGTGCCAATTCTTGCTCACTATCTTCAAATTGTTTCTTGCTTTTGGATAACTGAGTATCAAAGTCTCTGCATTTTAATTGCATGTCTTTTTGGCAAACATCCAATTCTGCTCTCAACATTTCCTGATTTTTACTTGCCCCCTCTAATTCAGTCTTTAACCTGTTAATTAGCTGAGTATCATTCTCTTGCATTCGCAGGGACTTGTTTAAAGTAAACCATATTTTGCCGCATAGCCGTATTAAACAGTCTTTCTCTGCACTTTTATCGGCTGCATTCAATAATCTTGTAAGGCAGACCTCAATTATGCTGCCTTCTGCAAAAATATTGTCTCATTTTTCTTTCTGCACCTCACACTGAATGCGGTTACTCCATTCCAACGTGCTATTCGATGACCAATTCCCATGTGCAAACAACTTTGCCTCTAAATATTGCACTAGATCTGAGAATGTGGTTTCCCTTTGTGACATTCTGAAATTCGTTTTTAGTGGCACACTGCTATTATAAAATGGGTTCTCTTTAATGTGCAAATGGCAGTGTGAGACACGCTTGCCACGCCCAGTAGGTACTCTATGATCACTTTCCCGGCCTGCAACGCACCATAAATATGTAGGGTATTTTGTGGAGATTTGGGGCCTGACGGTATTTTATTACCGCCGAAAAATAACTTAGCAATGATCACTCCTCGTATTCAGATTGGGCCCTGTACAACAATAATACAGTGGACATGCATTATTTCAGCACCCAGACATGCATATTTGGTGTGCGTGGTTGGTATGCGTATTTGGTGGTATTTTGGTGAGCGTTATTCCCTTGTTTTATTGGTGGCCCCAATGTCCAGAACCCCTTATCTTTGCTTAGATTTTTCGTGTAATCACTAGAGAGACCTCAGGCCTACATTTCAGGAATACCACATTTTCAGTGTTAGTGTTAGTGTGCCACCATGGGCAAACTCACTGACTTATTTACGACAGAGAGCTATATGTGGTAATTTCCACTACCTTATATACGGTAGGGAACTATGTCCAGAGAGTCTCTCTTCCCGTTGGCTCATGTACCTCCAACAAGCTATGCTACAATCACTCACAACTGTTCATACTGAATCTGATCATGCAAAATGACAATTGCACTGTTTAAAAATCTCCCCTCATCAGCACTGTATTGGTAAATAGAAGACACACCACCCGTCTGCTTTCAAATATTTTTCTGTATTATAAAAGTTGCATTTAAACACGATCTCACTCTTTACAGAAATAACTAAAACAGCACAGTAACAGCTTTGTCTATGACACACTGCAATTAGAGTGGCGGAGAACAGAACTCAAATTGGAACATTAGCATTTGATTAAGGCATGCACAGGAATCTTACACTGACTGCATATTCTCGTACACACTAAGCTCCCACACTTATGTAATTACCTTATCTTTTCAGTGAAGTTTTCTTTAGCTGTTCTCTTTCTGAGTGTGGCTCCCTTGAAGATCAACCCCAGTAAACAGGATCGCCTTTCCTTCTCAAACCGGGGTCATTGCCTGGAATTCTCAGCTTTTGCAGATAGGAATGCTCCAACCAGGAAAAGGTCTTCCTCCCAGCTCTGCCAAATCTTGAATGCCTTTCTTCTTCCTCAAACTCCCCCCAGCAAAAACCTGATCACTCCCTCTAGCATGATACTTGCTATGACGCTGCTCCAATCAGAATTAATCACGCCATCTCCCCCTTCTCTACACAATGGCTCATTTTTATAGTAATACTTTGTAACCAACTGATTTCCTGTTCTTTCGAGCCCATTTGCTTCCTGTAATTATATGGACAGGGCAGCAGAGAGAACAGAAAAAAAAATGGATGTGCGTTTAAAAGTTCACTTTCAGAATAGGCCTAATTCTGCAGTGGAGACACATTTTTTTATTAGTGGATTATGTTTCATTAGTCAGGTTAGTTATCAGTAAGGTTAGTTGTTATTTTCAAATGTGTCTCTCGCACCATAGGCATTTCAGGTGAAAAATAGTGTGCATTTTTAAATGAGCACGTGTGCTTTTAACTGTAAGAATAGATTTGCATCTTATATGTTAAAATCGTTTTTGACTGAATGGCCTGTCTTTCCTTGTTAATCTGGTAACACATATAGCAATGCACCGCACCCTTGTGGTGGTGCTGCAAAAAAAAAAATTGCTACCTGTGCAGTAGTGCTGTACTCTGTGCTGTTTGCTACCTGTGTAGTAGTGCTGTACTCTGTGCTGTTTGCTACCTGTGTAGTAGTGCTGTACTCTGTGCTGTAACACGCCAAATATCCTTACAGAACCAAGGTTGCTGGCATCTCTCTCTGAGCCAGTTATAATGCAAATGAAAGATAGAACAATATTTTTAGAACCGTAATATCACATTACATGTTAGACCTATTCTCTCCTAATACAAAGGTCAACCTAACAGCTTGAGGGTTTTCATGTCAACAAAGGGACTTGATACTTGCCATTAGTGAATAATCCGTTAACCTTGCGTCACCCATCAGAAAGTATAGCTTTTTTGCATTATGACATGGCAGTGAAAGGTGTAATGGATGCATCTGGGAACTAGACATGCCGGTTGAGATAAACAAATGTGCTTTTCTCTCTCTCTGAGCCATTTGTAATGGAAATAAAGATAAAACAATATTTTTATAACACGTTAATAATGTTACCGATTTACTCCCAAAACACAGATCAACATACCATTTTGAGAATGTTCATGCCAATGCAGAGATTTCAACCTGCCATCTTGCCATTGTGAAACACTTGCTCTGGCCTCTGAGCCACAGCCTCCATTTAAAAAAAAAAAAACATATTGTTTGCCTTCTGACATGATTGTGAAAGGTGTATTGGAAGTAGATGCTTTGGGAGCTTGCAATGTGGGTTTGGATAAATGCAGGTGTTGGTCTCTCTTTGAGACATTTCTAATAGAACTAATGATGAATAAAAATGTCCTACACCAGCAAAAAACATTACAAATGTTACCTATTTTCTCCCATTGTACTGCTAAAATTATCCATTTGAGTATGTTCATGTTAATAAGAGGGCATGACCCTGCAACTTTGCCATTGGTAAACCCACACTCTGACTTCTGAGCAACTGGGCCACCCTCCGAAAGGTATAGCTTTTTATACAATGATATGCTGGTCAAACGTGTAATGGATCAAGATGCATATGGGAATTAGCAATTGTGTTTGTGATTGACAAAGATACTGTTCTATATCTGTTCCATTAGTAATGGAAATAACGATAATATGTGTATAACAATATTTTTTATAACATTAACAACGTTAAGCATCACAATTGTACTTATTTTCACCCAACCCATAGGCTAACCTACCAGTTGGAATATGTTAATGACAACAGCGTGACGTTGTCTTTAGTGACCCCATGCTTTGACTTCTGAGCTACTGGGTCTCCATTGATAAAGTGCAGGTTTTTGCAACATGACATAGGGGAAGTGGGTCAAAGGTGTAATGGATGAAAATGCATTTGGGAACTAGCAATGTGGATTGGAATAAGCACATTTGCTGGTCCTTCTCACTGAGCGATTCGAAATGGAAATCAAGATAAAATGATTTTTTATAAGAGTAAATAAACATTACCCATTTTACCAATTAATTAGTGGCGCCCCAGACATTTTTCATAGGGGTGGCCTGATGAGGTCCCTGGGGTGGCACAAACAAACACATAACCCCCTCTGTGCACAGCTCATCTAAACAGTGCGTCTATTATCAAGCCAATGTGAGGATTTTAACCTGCACCCTTTGCATTGGTAAATCCATGCACCAACCTCTGAGAAAATGGGTATCTCATCAGTAGGCATAGCTTTTTTCATCATGACATGGAGATCAAAGGTGCAATGGATGAAGATGTGTCTGAGAATGAGCAATGACTATCAATGTCAATTGGGATAAACAAAGATGGTGGTCTTCCTCCTCTAGCCTCTAGCCATTTGTAATGGAAGTAAAGATAAAACGAAGTTAGTTACAAATTAAAATGTTACCAACACACACAAGTCAAATGACCAGTGTTATGCCAAGAAGTGTATGTGGACCTGCATCCTTGCCACTTTCTAATATCTGAGCTACCGCCTCTCTCTTCTTGTATTTTAACAAGGCTTTTAAAAGTGTATTTAATATAGATGCATCTGGGAATAAGGAGCCCAAATGGGCTAAACATCGTTCCAGGCAACAATTAAAAAGTGGCTGCCACTAACAAATTACAATTCATTACTATCGAGAACAGACCATTTGGGTTCTATCCAAGGTTTTTTTGGATAAATTGTAGATTGTAGTTATGTTGCAAATAATGCATTTGAAAACATATTTGCTTAGTAACATTTCTTAAAACTACTGTAGTACTTCAAGAAACTGCCCCGCTTGGGACAAAGAAGTGGTTCATTGTCTCCAACAAAATGGATCTAAAATCATGGCCTGGCACATCAGGCATTGTCCCATTGCCCAATAGGCTAGCCCAGGGCTGGTTCTGAAGTATCCCTGCTTGGTTCATTAAAAAGCCAGAAGCCAACAAAAAATACCAACAGATAATATCTTACAATGTCACTGGCATTTCATACAAAATGCTTTGGATAAATAATCCCTGTAATGTATAAGAATTTCAGGAGAAAAACGAGTTAAATAAAATATGACAGGCATGTGTCTTACGTAGCGTGTGCCTGCTGTAGTCAGCTACAACTACCACTTAAGTCTACATGTCTGTCATGGCTTTGGGTCCCAGCCCGCCTACTTCAGTGATTGCGAATATTCTGTCAACGTACACCACATGTCAAATAGTTCACTTGCTTCTATTTTACAAAAGGACATATTTGTGTTTCTCCACTGGCCATTGAACTCTGCATCGAGTTGCACCAGGACTCTCTGTCACTTGCTAACTCCATTCAATTCCTTTGGGAGTTCAATCCCCTCCCCCTCCTGTAACTCTGTTCTGCTGATCTTGCAGACGCTCAATCACACAGAGAAAATAAGATGAGTGCTCTAAAATGAAACATAGAGGTCATTATTTGCGTTATTGCAACAGTATTGACTTTCCTCTACATATTCTGTATAATGTGCTTTAACACCCCCAAGGACCCTCCCCAAAGCATTTTCTCTGTAACCCCGGTTGAATCCTTGTCGTTGGCATTGCAGCGCACAAATCGTACAATAGTGCACAATCAACCTTTCTAATACAAAGACATCATAAAACATTTATCCATATCATGTTTAAATAATTCATCATTCTCAATCATCTATTCAAGTCGTTCAATTTCTGCCATCGTTTCGCAAATGTGTCCTTTTGTCATGAATGTATCGGTAACAGAAGGTTTTATATTGAAACAATTAAAGAACATGGGCATGACAGTATTCATTAAAGAAAAGTGAACATGCCATTGGGCTTACGATGAAACATACATTTTCTAAAACTGGTTGGATTTTTTGGGCCAAAAAATGTTACCATGGAAAGAACCAGGACAATTGTCTTAAATACATATGCAGTTTTTTTAATTGTACGGAATAATATACAATTATGAGATATTTGTGGACGTTACAACCCACAAATGAAACAACACAACATCTGAATAGGAAACTAGCAGAGAGGTAGTGGTTGACTCTATTATTTTGTATGTGCGCATCCTTGTGACTTCAGACTTTCCCATAAAGTTTATGGTGCACAAAGGAGAGGTTAAATCAAAACACGTATATTTCTATATTACATTGTTCCTTGGTGTTTTATTTATGATTTGTTGGCTGTGGGCCTCGAGTTGCTTTACTTTGAAATGTGCTATAAAAGATATGTATTCTTGCTATCTATATTTCCGGAGGCTCCCAGGCACAGCAGGATATGGCTTTCGAAGTAAAAAACACACAAAAAAAAATGGAGACAGTATCTTTGTTTCTTCTTAAAATGCGTTAAGACGCACTCTACTGAGCTGCATGCGAATGCACATAGTCCTATCAAGTTATTCAACTATGCATTAATTGTCTCGGATTCTCTTAGCTGTCACATGTGCAGCACCACCTTTACATGCTAATGCTTTCAAAGAAGAAACTACATTTGTTCTAACTTCTTTTTTCTTCTTATTCGTTTATGCATATAATAGAGGCAGACTCTTTTGACTTATTGAACACATTATTTCACCAGAATGCATCAGTACATATTTTGTAGTAATAATATTGTGATAAGCTGCATAATGGGGGGCTGACAGTGTATGCAATTCATGCTATCTTTCTCCCACTTCTAAGTGCTCTAATAGAAGTTGTGATTATTGCACAACTTAATTGCTTAAAGGCATGGTCTAGTAAACATTTGTATTGTCCCTACGTGTCGGCCATGTTTTTTTAAGCCTAAGTGGCTCGATTTTAGAAAACTTTCCTATGGACCTTACCCGAGTTTTCATCCATTAAACGCACGTGAAAACAGGCACCAGGGAGCCGCCATTTTGTGATAATCCTGTCACTTGCCACATCGCCCTGGCTGACCTGCTTCTGCGGCACTAAATCAATTCCCCTGCCCCTGAACCAGTCATCAGCAGACTCGTACCGCCCATTTCCCAACGCCAAAGCACATCTCGTGTCAACAATCGCTGCGCCTCAACTAATGACGTGTCGCCATGGAAATGGCAGGACGCCTATTTCCTCAATAAGTATAAACAGACCGTTTCACAACACACAGCAGCAGATTTTCGATTCCATTCCTCTCTCTGTGTTACTTAGAGTATTTTGTGACTCGTTTCTGTGCTCTGGTCAGCTACCTTCGCCGCTTGTAGCCCGTGTGAACACCTGTACCATCTCGGTAAATTATGGGGATTCGGACGGCAGTTGGCAGGACGAATCAACAGATGAAGAGCCTGGGCCTAGTCGCATGGACTGCGTCTCCACCTGGTGCACATGCAATCGGTGCGAGCTAATGCCAACCGAGGAGGAGAACTGCTGCTGCCGAGAAAACTCAGGATGCCTGGCCTACATTTTGGAAGGCGAGCCAAGGCCGCAAAGCATCACTGAGCTGCCAGACTTCAGGGCAGCCTGCCTCACACGGGCCGTGTTGAGAATAATGATGGTGCTTATGCACGAACTTCATGCAACTGTTCGTCCTCGTAATTCGAGTAACGAGTAAGTATACTCTGCTTGTCATGCCACTCCTATTTCATGGTCTTCTACTATATCCAAAATTATATGTTCATATCATAGTAACGCATGAAAGTCGTTCAATAGTGTGCATCGTCTAGATAGCATTTGTCCGTGCAGAATGCCATTAGTTACAAGAATTGTCATTGACAACAAACGTTTATTAAACTTATCTTGGTCATTTAAAAACAGTTTGTTTCATTCCTTTTCACAGGTGGTACAGGCTGGTGGCCTATCGTTCCTTTACATGGTGGCTCCACGGGAGGCTTGGACACCGCGTTCGAAGAGTGATATCCGCCTGTGCAGTTCGTGCCATAAAACAAACGTTCCCGAGTGACAGCGGTCAGTACAGGGGATTTTCTCTCGCTGTGCTGCAACCTGACCTGTATAATCTTTAAAGTCTTGTATTTTTGTGTCATGAAAATAAGATACAAAATAAAACACCACATATATTTTAACAACGGTTGTTACGATTTTTTTAAATGAATCAAGTGTGTCTCCATTCAAGGATGGACGTCAGACATCTGTGCTCCGAATTGGTGAAGGTCTGGTCGCTGTGAAGCAGGGTGGTCACTATCTAAGCTAACATAAAATATTCTCGATAATGCATGCACTAAATAACACTTGTTCAAAGTCTTTCAGTAGGTTATGTCTCTATAAAAGTCACACATATATCTATACTAACAATTAACATTGGATTATACAGGCCTTAGGTTAAGGGTCTTGACCACTATAATACACCGGTTGAAGTGTGGGTCTGTGCTCACAAGAATCTCTGGTATGTGGCATTTGTTATTAATAAGCAACGATATACTGCAGTAGGGGTCTAATGTTAATTGGGGATCTGCTAGGTGGGCATCATGTCGTGGTCAGTGGTCTGGCACTTGAAGAGAATACCTTGCAGGTACACAGGGTCACAATGACAGTAAGTTTCCACTGGCGAGGTTGCGTGGGCAAGGACACGTTTATGGAGATGAACGAGCGATGTGCTTAGTTCAGGCTGGTTCACATGCAGGACAGTGATCTCAGAGGAAGAGTCATGCTCAGTGGTCCCATCTACGCGATTGTCAGCCAAAGTTATCACATAAGGGCAAGGGGTGAACCCACTACTGGAGGCACTTGGTCCGAGTTTCTCCCGAGAAGTAAAGCATGAGAGGGGCCATCGAGAGGGGCCTAATGGCCCCTCGTTCCCACACACTTATCTGCACGCCCACCGGCCCATCCATCCACCCCCCCATCAAAGGCAGTTCGCACCCGTGGATGAGCGCTGGCATGTGGGGCTGTCTGGGGCGCGAACGGCCAAGGTGCCAAACAACATGTACACTTCAAAAGGCATTTTACGCCCAGGGGCCATTGTTCCCATGGTCTCCTCAGACCCTGTGTCTCCAGGCAGGCCTCCCCTGAGGCAGGCCGCCCCCCTGCAATCCACATAAGTGTGTCTCCATTCAGCAGTCTTCCTGTGCCTTATCTGCACGCCCCAGGCCCATCCAGCCCACCCCCCCTCTATCAAAGGCGGTTCGCGCCAGTGGATGCGCGCTGTCAGGGGCGCGAAAGGCCAAGGTGCCAAACTACATGTACACTTCAAAAGGTATCCCACGCCAAGGGGCCATCGGTCACATGGCCTCCTCAGACCCCGTGTCTCCAGGCAGGCCTCCCCTGAGGCAGGCCGCCCTCCTGCAATCCACATAAGTGTGTCTCTATTCAGCAGTCTTCCTGTGCCTTATCTGCATGCCCGAGGCCCATCCAGCCCACCCCCCTCTATCAAAGGCGGTTCGCACCAGTGGATGCGCGCTGTCAGGGGCGCAAAAGGCCAAGGTGCCAAACGACATGTACACTTCAAAAGGTATCCCACGCCAAGGGGCCATCGGTCACATGGCCTCCTCAGACCCTGTGTCTCCAGGCAGGCCTCCCCTGAGGCAGGCCGCCCCCCTGCAATCCGCATAAGTGTGTCTCCATTCAGCAGTCTTCCTGTGCCTTATCTGCACGCCCCAGGCCCATCCAGCCCATCCCCCTCTATCAAAGGCGGTTCGCACCCGGGGATGAGCGCTGGCATGGGAGGCTGTCACGGGTGCAAACGGCCAAGGTGCCAAACAGCATGTACACTCCAAAAAGTATCCCATGCCCAGGGGCCATAGCTCACATGGCCTCCTCAGACCCCATGTCTCCAGCCAGGCCTCCCCTTCAAGCAGGCCGCCCCCCCTAAGACCACGACATACATACGTCATTTATTCACAAACACACCCCTGTTTCTAATACTTTATAAACCACTTGATATGTCTCATGAGAACATCTTTGTGCTTTGCAAGTCAACTCCTGAACGTGCTACCTGGCAACCACTGAGATCTACGCTAATCTGCTCGTCGTTGTGCTATCCGTGAACTTCTGTGACCGCTTAGAGCAAACCCATCACTGTGCTACTTGTGGCCACCCACCTATTCTCCTGCAACATACTGCTCTGCTTGCTGAATCCAACTGTTTGTTGGTCAAAGTAAGGCCATGTATCCTAGTCATATATCGTAGATTTTTAAATTTCTATCTATTTGCGAGTAGAGTACACAATAGTGCTATGTTCATTGGTCTCATTGCTATTGACTTGAGTTTCCATTGCTATGCTATCAATAGATCTATTTATTTTCATCTTTGTCTATTGTCAATCGAATTGCATCCTTCGGGGGTCCAGTCTATGATGTACGCATGTTTTCTTCTCGTGCAAGACAGAACATCCAAGGGACGAGTCACATGTTCAGATTTTAGTCACATAATTTATACATTTCTGCAATTTATGCAAATACTAAGCCGCACATAATGAACTGGTATAGTTCCGGCGACCAAAACAAACCTTGCATTGATCATTGTCTGATTCATTTGCTTTTGTATCAAATCTTTATTCATGAAGATTGTATAATAATGTCGATATTTACTTTTCAGATTTATCAACAATGCCTGCCTGTTCGATTAGCGGTTGCCCTACGAAGACCCATGCGGAATCTGAAGGCACTACAATGCATGTATAAAACTGTTGATCGAATAAGAGAATGGGTTAGACATTGCGGATATCCACTGGATGAGCTGGAAAGTAGAGTCCAACAAGTCTTACAGGACAAGAGGGGTGATCGATACCGCATCTGCAGCCCGCACTTTTCCTTGGACATGTACACAACATCTTGGGTAACAAAGAAGAATAAACGGCGAACGACACGGACATTGCTCGAAAACGCTATTCCCACTCTATTCGTCCACATTCCGCCACCGGTGAGTCAAGTGTCCGGATTTAGCTTTAGGCCTTGCGGTAGTGTGTAGGTAGCCGAATGGATGAATTGATATTGTAGGTGTTCTATCCCTTGTAATAATTTCGATATTGATATGAGTGTATAGCTTTTTGAATAATGACATTTATCAATATATTCTTTTTCGATTTCATAACCCACAAACGAAATGTATATATATGGGAACAGTGAACTGTGCTGTATTGAGCATTTTTCAAGTATTCTATCGCCTTACATGGCTATTTTTAATATTGGCATTTCATTATCAATCATTAATTTACCTTTACAACTTCTTGACTATCCCTTGAATCTGAAGCAAGAACATTCTACATCCTTGACGTGGTCGCAGTTATCAACCACTTCTAGCGCGTATCAGATAATCTTACTAGGCTAATCCGCTACAGACTTGCTTTATGCATGTCAAGTAATAGTTTTATTCTATCATTTTATTATTTTACCGAATGTTTGGTTAGTGCTTTCCAATTGATATACACCTTAGTTATCGTTCACTGGTGTTTGTTTTCAGTTATACTTAGTGTTATCCATACTAATGCAAGTACTGTCTTTCAGGGAGATGCTGAAGCGTCCGCCACAGCTACAACATTTCTAGATTGTCTTCACCAGCAGGAGGTATGCATACTGACAGCTCCATCGAGCGTCATCATCAGAGCTGGAATTCTTGCCATTTGATTGTTCTACACAATGTTTCATTCGTGGTTAGCCGTTGATATTTAACTGTGCTGTCGACCCCAGGTGTGTGTTGTTTTCACTATTGTAATCCTCACTAATGCAAGTACTATGTTTCAGGCAGTTGATGGAGCGTCAACCCCTGCACTTGATGCAGAGCCTGACATTCAAGTAATTCCAGGGGAAGTGGAAGCGGGACCATGCGTATACGAATCGGCGCAACAGCTTTCGGAAGTGCGCACTACATTTACAACATCCATAGATATTCTTCAGCAGCACGAGGTATGGATACTGACAGCTCCATCATGCGTGATCATATAACGTGATTCCATTTGCTATACTTTCTTCCCTATTAACGCAAGTGCTGTGTTTCAGGGAGACGACAGAGCTTCCACTACAATCACAACATCCCATTTAGATGATGCAGATGTAAATAAATCGGAGAAATAACTCGATGAAATGTGATCATATTTAGATTTTCCTTGATTCTTTTAGACAATGCATCATTTGTGGTTATCTCTTTATATGTACCTGTGCGTTCGACCCCAAGTCTGTGTTATGGTTCCAATATTGAAAACCATACTAATGCAAATACTGTGTTTCAGGGAGACGACGGAGCTTCCACTACAATCACAACATCCCATTTTGATGATGCAGATGTAAAGGAATCGGAGAAATAAGTCGATGAAATCTGCATACTTATATTTTCCTTGATTGTTTGCATCATTTGTGGTTATCTCTTTATATGTACCTGTGCCATCGACCCCAAGTGTGTTATGTTTCCAATATTGAAAACCATACTAATGCAAGTAATGTGTTTCAGGGAGATGCAGATGCCTCCTCTCCAATACAACCATTCATGGCAGTCCATGCAGAGCCAGAGGTATGGATACTGACAGCTCCATCAAAATAGATCATCACTGGTCGAATACTTGTCGTTTGATTGTTGCACACGATGTTTAAATCGTGTTTGGCTATTGAGATGTACCTGTGTGTTCGTCCTCACGTGTGTTTTATGCTAACAATATTTTGATACATAGTAATGAAAGTACTATTTCAGGGAGACGATGGAGCCTCATTCCGTGCTGTCTATGCGGATACAGAAAATATAGTTGTTGCAGCGCAAGAGGAAGGGAGGACATGCGGAAACGAATCGGTGCTACAGCGTTCAGATGTTGAAGGTCGAGTCAAAAAAGTTGCAAAGAAAAAAAAACAAAAAAAGGTTAGTTACAAACAGTTCATAACTTTAAAAAAATGTTTGTGCTGGGGACTATTTTATGTTTTTTTCCAGTCAATTGGACTACACTTTATCCTGTGTTTAAACTGAACATCCCTTTTCCAATCTCTCCTCCAGTTACCCGTGGGTGTCAAAACTATACATACACAGACAGTGAAGCGATTAAGAGATGTTGCTTGCCAGACCATGTACACTATGGAGGAACTATTAATTGAGGCGAGGCGTGTTCAGGCTCGAGATGCTCATGTACAATGGCCAGAACATGAATTAACTGTGTTTGGAGAATACAGCAAAGTTGCATTGCACCATTGCGACCGTGCGACCGCACCACCACAAGAAGATGTTATTGAATGTATTGAAGATAGCTTTGAAATAGTTGCAGATCAATTCACACAATCTACACCCGCCAAAAATTTGCCACCCAAAAACCTGTCGACATTGTTGTGTTCTCCCATCAATGTTGAAGTAATAGATGCCGAAATGACAGAGAATGAACCAGCCACAGCATCCATAGACGCATCAGAACTTGATATCAGCGATATTACTTTCCAATGTGTTGAAATCTCTGCAACGTCACAGGCCGAAACAACGTTGACGCAGGATGACAGTCTAATGAAAGAGAGCAAAATACATTGTATTCGACAGTTGTTTGATGGAAATTATAAGTATGCTGAAATGTGTGCATTCCGTTAGAGGGAAAGTATGTGGGAAGCCATTGATTAATGTGACTCGTCAAATAAAAGGCAGTAACGTCAAAATAAATGCCGCCTGTAAATTAAATCATAGGTTCTCCTGGTCTGCACAAACGATACTGGGGAAAATGCCAGCAGGCAATCTACTGTGTGCAGCTGCCTCACGTTTTAGTGGCTCCATCTTTAGAAAGTTAGAGGCTTTCTTTCAGTTTGTGGGACTCCATTTCATTTCTAAATCGCTGTACTACATATACCAACGTGATTATCTGTTTCCGGCCATTAGTGATGCTTGGAAAATTGAACAATTGTCTCTAGTAAATACATTTAAAGGGAAACGTTTCAGGCTAGCGGGCGATGGACAGTGCGACAGCCCTGGATTTTCTGCCAAGTACTGCACTTACCACTTTCAGGACATGGATAGTAAGAACATTGTGAGTTCGGTGGTCGTGCAGGTAACACAATGTACATCCTCAGTGGCCATGGAGAAACTAGGATTTATAAAATCAGTGGAATATCTACAATCAAGGGGAATGCACATCAACCTCATAGCCACGGACAGACACGTTTCAATTGCCAAGACAATGAGAGAGCAGTTCCCACATATTAATCATCAATTTGACGTATGGCATCTTGCTAAGTCAATCAGTAAGAAAATCTCAGCTGCAGGAAAAAAAAGGTTTTGAAAGTATTTTGCAGTGGTCCCATTCTATCACCAACCATCTTTGGTGGAGCTCAAAAACTTGTGAAGGGTCAGTGGAAATACTACTAGAAAAATGGCGGTCACTGATGCACCACTGTACCAATGTTCACCGCTGTACAGAAAATCAACATTTCCACGAATGTGAACATGGCCCTTTGCCCCCAGAGGAGGCACGGAAGAAGAAGTGGTTGATTCCATCTTCACCGACATGCAAAGCCATTGAGAAGATTGTTTTCGACAAAACTCTATCAAGAGATTTGAGAGGACTGACAGAATTCTGTCACACAGGAGATTTGGAGGTGTACAAGTACAGGCCAAAGCGCTTGCATTTTAGCTTTCGGGGCATGAAACATCGCACTCTACTAGCGGTCTTGGTCCATAACAGCAATGTTGGACGTCAACAATCTAGGACTAGGGGTAAAGTAAGGATGCCTCACTACACTAAGGTGTTTTCAAAACGAAGTAAGCAATGGGTGATCAAAACAGTCTATGATGAAATGCAGTTCGACTTTGTGAAAGGCCTTAATGTTGCTGTGTTAGAGAAGCACAGATATGGAATTTTGGATGTTTCTGTGCAGAGCAGTGATCCATTGCCACCAAACATTGCAACTGTGCCATGCCCACCCGAAGCACAGCTGGTTGTGAAGTACAAATCCCGGTTTAAATAATTGCAATACAATTGTCTTTTTGTAAATAAATGTTATTGTACAGTGAACCTGTAACCCTAACCCCTACCTTCCCAATCATGGGTGGCGAACAAGCTGGGTGTCATCTTTGAATTCTCTCTATTCACCTCATATATGTGTATGTATATATTTTTCTCATGTCTCATCTCATGTAAATGTAAATGCTGCGCACTGTTGCGCACTGTTAACGGAGGGGAGGCTTATGCATTGCAAATAATAAAACAAACAAACAAACAAACAATAAATCTCACTTTTAACTCAACTCCTGTGGTTCTTTATACTTTCCTTGACCTTCCGCCAAAAATTAAATGTCTCCATTTGGGCTGCAAAGCTCGCAGACAACGGGGACAAAATTGGGGGCCTTAGAACGCGCCAAGCGAGCCGTGGCATTTGGGAGAGAAGCCAGTTCGCATTTGCACATTGAGGTGCACTACGTAGAGGGATTCTAAACTTCAAGCTCTCACAGATGCCTTTACTACGTGATGTTGCAAATAAAGAATGCGAAGGACAGAGGCTTTGATTTTCAGCTCGCACCCAGAAGAGGCCCACAAGTCGCACTGGAAATATAAGGGTCTATTGTTTTTTGACCTTGAGACAGGGACCATGCCGAAAGAACTACATTTGAAGGGGGTGCGCAATAACGTAAGAGATGATAAGGCAGAAAATTCAGAAACTAGACCGAGTTTCATTTTAGTTCAGTATACGAAAAATGGTTGTCAAGAGCACGGTCCATTTTACAGACTGCATTACGAAGAGACACAATGGAAATTTCAAATATAATGTGAGTAAATCTTTAGACGCTTTTATGCCGGATTGAAGATTTAATGAATGGATGCATGAATAAATGAATAAATGAAGAGCTAGGAAAAGCAAGGAAAACGTGTTCGTAGTGGGCAGGTGGGCATGCAGGTCCACTGGTCTCACTGATCTCGGTCCTTGGCCCAGCCACTTTTCCCTGCACTGTCTACCTGCACTACGGGACTGTCTCTGTATCATTCAGCCCCTTCTCCCAGCATTTAACTTGCACTTGCCACCAGCTGGCCCTATTATTTATCTTGTATTCGACTAACCATGTACAGCAATTTTACCCCCCTCTCCCCTTCCCCATGCACGATCAGAAAGACACCTGGCCTAGCAGGATCGTTGTCTGTCTGCCCTTGTTCCCCACCTGCCTCGTTGCGCCTTGAAACACTTGTGTATAGGCGCGTTACAAATGCCATATCATATATCATATCATTCCACACACGTAGACTAACTGTCGTTTATCATTGTGTGTTGGCCTCGATTTATTTTGTTACTTTTTGCATTGATTTTGGAGCCGAACATACTCCATTGAACTATCCTTGCAAGCAAATAGTTTCTGATCGGCTGTAATAAATAAAATGAGTAATATTAATGAAGATCGGCTGGCGAGACTAATTATAATTTTTTTGTTTTCATAATAGGTATTTGCTCCCCTTCTGCTACTGTCATCGGTTTGAGACACTGGCAGACGGTTTCTTCGTGAGACACCTGCAGCTTCGTGTGAACAACTGGAGCACATTGACAATTTTATGGGACGATCGCCAAGGGCCCACATGCCCTTACGCTAGAAGCAACATATCAACCTTTACGATGGACTAGTGCCTAGTTGATGGAACAGCCTTGCGGTTCACCGTGCTTCCAAAGTGCTTCTTTTAACGAAAAGCAACACCCTGTGTACCAATGCGGATACAGATAAAAGAAAATAAATGGCTTTCGGGGTTCATATGGCAATTGCTGAATATTCTCTAAACATTTAATGTCAAATAAATGTACTTTACCAAATGTACCGTGTTGCTGTTTGATTTTAAAGTACAGTTTCATATTCCGAATTGTGGCGCGATGTGTTGTGAGATGGTCTGTGTTGGTTTCAGGGTTCTGTGTGAAGTCGCGTAGAAGACGACTGGGCGCCTTTGCCTACGCAGCACAGTAACGTCACGGAGAGAGGCGGGGAATATGAATGTTTGGATAATGTCAGGCTCAGGGGCGGGGGAATTGATTTAGTGCCGCAGAAGCAGGTCAGCCAGGGCGATGCAGCAAGTGATAGGATTATCACAAAATGGCGGCACCCTACTGCCTGTTTTCGCGTGCGTTTAATGGACGAAAACTCGGGTAAGGTCCATAGGAAAGTTATCTAAAATCGAGCCAGTTAGGCTTAAAAAAACATGGCCGACCAGTAGGGACATTAACATTTTTTACTAGACCATGCCTTTAAGGTATCCACGAAGGACTTGGCCTTAGCAGTCTTCGAACCTGTTATTGAAGGTTGCACACAGATGTCTTGGGTTATGGGTGTTTTGTGCTGCTGCTCCTGTGCTTGAATTTCATTGCCATTGAGTGCACAGGCTGTACTGAAATTGATCATGAGTTGGAACTGTACCTGTGCAAACATATTTCAAGTAGAAAAGTGTGTCCTCAAGAAGGGTCGCAAAAAAATAAGAGTGAGCTGTAATGCGTCCAGATGTTAGGACACTCACCCGGGATCGGGATCGGCCGTGTCCTCGTGGGCGGGGTGATGCCTGGCGGCTGTACCCGCGGTTTCGCCTTGGTCGTGGGCGCATTCTCCGAGCTCATCGCTCATTTGGGGTACGGGCCCGCTTCGGGCGAGTTGGGGTGCATGCGTGCATACGCGGAAGCGGCAGGGAACGGGCTTGTGGTCCAAGCCTCGTTCCCACGAATACTGTGATTCCACGCATGCGCCGACTCGAATTGCGGGTCAAGCCTCGCTTCCGTGCCGAATCACTATAAAGGGGCTTCCGGATCTGTACTCGCCGCGTCTCAACGCGGTTTGGTCCTGACCTCCCGCTCGCTTCTGGAAATCCTTTTTCTTCCTTGGTCTCCTCGCTTGCCTCCCTTGTTTCCTTCCAGTTTGCCCAGCCTTCCCTTACCCTGGTGGCTTAGGTTCCTTGGTTGGGGGTTTGCTCTCTTGGGTTGGGTATTGTCCGGTCCTGGCCTGGTAACTCCGGTCCCTTCATTATTCCTCCTTACCACCTATCCCTCTCCTGCCTGACCACCTTCCTTACCTGAATACTCCTCTGCCTTGTGCTGGGTGCCAGTGCCTCTGGTGCCTTTGTTCGGTCCTACTTACCGTCTGCCTTTTCTGCCATTCTACAGTCCCGGCTGGCTTCTCTCAACATCTTCAAGAAGGATTCTGCAGAATCACAGCAACGCACTCAAGCTCGCAGTCTACATCTACCGGCCTTCCCTGTTCAGTGCCTCGCACTGTTCTGGCGCCACGTAAATCCAGGGAAGTGTTCACCCGTGGCGTCAGGAATCGGACCCATTTTTAATCCTGCAATCAGGACGGGACCTGGGCCGGTTCCTGGCGTTACCCTCTCATCTTTCGTTCTACAAGCAACGTCCTGGCGACCCCGGCACGCAAGCCTACAGGAAACACAGGTACGCAGCGCCCTAGGGACGCACATCTTGACACCAGAAATCATTCCTGTGTGAGCGTCAGGACATACGTGAAAGGTTACCAGTCCACACATATTCAAGAAATTTCTTTTATCATGGTATATATGCCTGCATGTCAAGGTTTTCACAGTGTGGTCATGGAGGGCTACATGAGTGGTCGACTTAAATGAGTTGCAGCCTCAAGGAACACTGGGACTCCTCTGTCAGAAATGATAATAGCTCCCCACAGCCAGAGAATTAATGCCAATCTGTTTGAGGAAGTCCAACAGTGCTTAGGTGTAAGCACCTCAGTACACCGTCTTGCAGGAACTTGTAATGCAAGCTTAGTCGGATGGATTCCAACTTAGAGGCTGTGTTGTATAGGAGCTAGCAAGTGACAGAGAGTCCAGGTCCAGTGGAAGCAGAGTTCAGGTGGCAGTGGAAACAGAGACCAGTGGTCAGCGTGAGCATAGTCCTGCATAAGAGAGAATAAAAGTGTGAAATAACGCGGGACAGAGAAAGATCAAGGCAGCCTCATGTGGAACAGAGTGAAATGTTGCAAAGTGGGTTAACAATGTGTCAGTTTCATTTCTGGAGGAAATGGAAAAGGACTTGATGGATGGCGCAACATTTATGGCATCAAGGGTTCTCATAGTGGCAGCCCACCTGTGCTGTTGGTTCTGGAAGATACCAAGCCACGCAGATTCCACCCCCTGTGTGCCTTCTCCCACAGGCTCACCAATGTATACATGATGAGGTTCAGCTAGGGGCACAGATTTGCTGGCTCAGTGTGTCACCCCCAGCAATACTGCTGTCACCATCGACAGCAAATGTGAAGGTTACACTTAGTCATGACATTTAAAACAAGGCCATCATGGCAAAGCCTCACAGAAGGAAGGGTTACAAGAAGGTAAAGGCAGACTAAAGGGAGGACAGGAGAAAAGCAGGATGCTAAAGAAAAGGATGAGCAAATATGTAAGGCACAAATAAGAGGCAAAGCACATGAAACTCTGCAGTAAGATAGTTCAGGGAGTTAATATTCATGCCCAATAGATAGTTAATATGATCAACATTTGAAATATGAATGATTGACCTCGGCCATTGATATCTGCCCATTCAGTGTTATCATCTCCAAAATCATAATGCTTCTGAAAGGCTCCCTAAAAAGTGGTTACTCCCCGACCCTTGATAAGCACTGCTACCATACAAAATAAAAGCCAACCAGTTGAAACTCAATTACTACTGATCCATTTAAAAACTATTTTCATCATCATCATAACCAACTATATTTCGACAAAAGTGTCATACAAGTTCTATACAAAAACAAATACATCTCTTCAATAAAATACATGGGGGTGTGGACATTCGTACAGTTGCCAAACACAGTTCCAGTCAATCATTAAATGAAATACCACATATACAGAAGAAGAGAGGAAATACACTTAACAGCTCAACTCAAAACATCTATGATCTGCTATCGAATAGCATATCTCCAGTCATAAGACAACATTCATGTGGATTTCTCCACATGAGTGCAAAAAAAACATCCACTGTTCTGGGCCTTTTGCGTACATTTTCTGCAGCAATTAATGTTCGAATACCGATATTTGTTAACAGATTTTCAAATTCCATCTACTAATAAATATCATCATAGATGGAGCAGGCAAAAAGAAAATGCTGTATGGACTCCCATTCATTGACACAAAAAGCACAACTAGATGAATTTGTGCTTTAACCACTGCAAGTGGTAAGTTACCTAATCACTCCTTCATAAACAAAGAACGCTGTGTCAGATCTTCAATGAGGTGCAAATAATCTTCAAAAGCAAAACTTTTTTTAGAATACAGATAATCATATCCTATTGACCGAAGTAAACATGTTGTGACATAGTCTCCAAATCCAATCGGTAAAAGCATTAGCACCAATTTGTCTGCTCGTTCCTTAATAGATTCTGGTCTGTTCCAAAGCACTTCCAGTTTCAACAAATAAAGGAACCTCCTGATATGGGCAAACCACGTTAAGGTACTTGCCCTAGCATACGGCAAACCATCTGCCAGGGCTTACTTGCACATCACAAGGCTCACACTAGACCAAATATGAACCCAAAATAATATTGGCTTAAGGGCTATTTGGTCTGTGAAACACAATTGGCCTAGTTCCATGTGTAGTGGAACATTTGATGTGCTATTGGGAACCTGCAGCAACCTTTTCAGGAAGTTATTTTCAGTTTCTAAAAGGGTATTAGACTTGCCAATACTGGTGCCCTATCTATTTCCAATGCTGGTGCGATGTAATATTTCTCAGCTCTATTTGCAATGGTCAAAATCCCATTACATTTTCTTTCTAGGGCCAAGTTAAATTTTGACCCATGT
Source organism: Ambystoma mexicanum (assembly GCF_040938575.1). Lineage (NCBI taxonomy): Eukaryota > Metazoa > Chordata > Amphibia > Caudata > Ambystomatidae > Ambystoma > Ambystoma mexicanum. The sequence continues at coordinate 714,814,762 of NC_090934.1, read as the reverse complement.
TTCTGCCACAAACCATCTGCAGCAATCCCAGTATCTAGGTGATCTTAATGACCCACTTCTTCAATCTTCACACCTTCGATGGTTATAATTAAAACCAATTAAATTGAACTTGTATATCAAGCATCATGCCATAAACCAGCATCTATGCAAGTGACTGGGATTTGAACCCATGACACGTATTTCCTGAGATAACCTCCAGGTCCATTTCTCTATTAGAACTATAGCACTTGACCCCTTGAATGCATTAAGCCATTACCTTTACACCTTCACTTTTCCTATTCTTAGACCTGCAAAGGGCTACCTATCTTGTACCCACATCTACTTGTTTTTTTAATGTTTGTTGTAATATGAATAACCTGCAAGCACCAATGTTTCTGTAAACCATGGTGTTTTAGCAAAAGCTGCTCTCACATTATGTAACCCAGTGGTAAGCTCTAATCTTGGATGCTGGCTCTAACTAACCAGACTTCTTGGGCATGTACCCTCACCCCATGCATTTTGTTTTTGCCTGGTGCTTTGGAGCAGTACTCCCATGAGAGCATTATAAAACTGAGAAAAAAAATGATTAATTTCTTGGTCTGACCGAATTCTACAATTGACAAAAAGAACACAATATACATTCAAATGAATCACCAATTCAGAAAAAGAAAACAACATCTCTGATTCAGACGGGATGGGAATGATTGGCTACACGGCACTGTCGAACGTCTTCCCTGAGGGCAAATTCATCACACCCTCCACCTGGAAACCTGGTCATGGAACACTGGGGTGGAGCACCTTCAATACTAGAGGTTATGGGTGGCCATATCTACCAGATGCCCTCTTACCCAATCGAAGCCCGGCTGACCCCTTCCCTGGCCTATATTGCAAACTCGGGTAACTGTAGACATATCCTTTCTACGCTATATAAAATGCTAATAGACACTACTCCTCCCCACACCACCCACCCGTGAGGGGTGGTCCCGAGAACTAGGCTCCGATATCACAGATGACCAATGGACTTGAGTGTGTATCCATACTAAAAAAGTCTCATTAAATTTCCGATTCACATTCATGCAGTTCAAACTTCTGAATAGACTATATTAGACACCAGCCAGGTGGCTCAGGCCTGCCCATGATGTCAACACTCTTCTGCAGACCACATACCCATGTTTTGGGCTTGCCCTCGGATAGGAGAGTACTGGGCCCGAAACATAGATAAAATCTCAGAGATACTGACCATTCCACTTGAACGCGACCCCCTGGGTACACTCTTTGGCATTTGGCCGTCTATTACTAGTAAAATTAACAGCACATTTGGGTATAGCACGCATGATTGCTAAGAGAGCCATTTTACAGAAATGGAAAGGCATGAAATCCCCCCAGAGTGAAAGAATGCCTGATCGCACTTACATGGGCCCAAGAATGTGAGGACCTATTTGTCTCCCCCATTCCCTCTCACTTCAGACCCCGCGATGGCTGGACACCTTTCCATTCTTATCTGTGTGATCCCAAAGTATCCAAACCGATCTGAAGCATGTCAATCCCCACAACCACAATTCTGTAACGTATCTCTGTCTCTTGTGTGGTTTATTATGCAATACTGTCAGAACTTAACATGCTTAATTGTATAATGTAGATTGTATCCCTATTGCCCTGTACCTTTCTTGCCAGTAATAAATAAAGTAAAAAAAAAAAGAAAACAACATATCTGGAAACAGTATGCACTAATGCACAACGCATCAATGAATACAATATCAATGAATACAAACACAAAAGCAAAGGTACGTAGTTCTGCATAATTTCATGGCTCCCTGTAAGGTTCACATCATATTTGTATAGTTCTTTGACCTCTGATTTAGTAGAATTACATATTATTTTGCGGGTTATAGATAAGTCCCTCCATCAATGTTCTTACATAAACATCTTACATTTTGAATCCATGGCAGACATGAAACATCTGCACTCTCCAATTCGTCTGTGTGTTTGAGTACAATCACATCCAATATATAATTGTGTTTAATGTTACAAGGGACTCAATGCTCATCCAATTAAACTCGCATTGTACTAGCATAATTGAATCACTGCACTTTTGTGTAATTGTAGCAATCTTTTCAAGCAACGATTTTCTGCCTTTACGATATCTTTTATTGGAGAATAACTCCAAATGTCTGTCCTGTGGCGAGAGTTGCTTGTTGGCCTTGCAACTTGAATATCCACAAGGCAGGACATATTGTACTCTTATCATGGGTGTTTGTAAATGTATTCACGGCATGGCCGTTTCTTGCAATTACTGAAGCACTTCTATTCACCTGCTTGGTTTGACCTTTGTTAGTGAATCAAATTAGTTGTTAGTCTAAATAAAGCACTTCCTCAAGGTTTCCTTGACTTTCCCTAACATCAGCTTTGTTGTATTATTTCACCTTCTGCCACAACACATTGCTTTAGTTCTATTGTCATGTATGTCGATCCCTTTGTATTTGCAAAGACCTTGGAATTGTGCAAACCGATTGTTTAGCCCGCTTAGCAGTTTTTTTGAAATAACAACTGAATATCTGAGAATAGCAGGATGTTGATCTTCTCAATAGTGAGGAACGGCGCATCTGCAGGCTGATTACCTAGTTCTTTGATCAATGCAGTTTATGTTTAGGCGAAATAATGATGACACTAAAATGCACCCTTATCTTACACCCTTCTCCACATTGATATAGATGTTCTTCTCACAGTGTTAGCCCAAATTGACCAATACCAATTCGTGACTGCCCTTAACATTGAAGCTGTGGCCATAAGATATTGTAAAGCATGCCAAAGGGATCAGAGCAGGGCCTTATCAAATGCATTGTTTAAATCAATGAACGCTATGAAAAGCTTCTGCCTTTCCATCAGTATTGATTTTTTTTTAGCATATAACCCTTTGCTTCATAAAAATGGTCACAATGAACCTCGGCCCCCATCGACCAATATCAAGCCGCAGGCCCCTGGTCATACCAGCCAGCATAAACTGAATAAATAACCACTTAATACCATTGGGGTAAGATACAATATAAAGCAGAGTTCCATCTTAAACTGTATTATTATTATTAATATTAGTACTATTATTATTATTGTATGTATTGAGCTCCAACCTAGTTTTGGGAGCAACAGAGTGCCTTTCAATTATAGAGGGAAGGACATGATGAGAGAATAGGAGAAACAAGGGAGTGGGAGCTAACGGGACGGGGAGGGCAATTTGGCAGCAAGGAATTGAAAAGAAATCATGGGAGGAATTAGTGGGGAGCAGATAACCTAGGCTCGGTTAGGGTGGGGAGTGGAGGCTGTGTGGACCAGCTGTTACGGAGGAGCCATCCATTGAAGAGGAGGATCTTAAGCTCCTTTGGGAACTATACAAGTGAGGGGACGAGTCTGATGTTGACCGGGAGGTGGTTCCAGAGTTTTTGGGCTTAGGAAGAAAGAGAAGTACTGTCTTCTGGTTATTTCCATCATGTACAGGCAGAGTTTGAGTCTGCACATGTTCTTAGTTCTGGTGGATCACAGGCCTCTGGAGATGCTGAGTTTCTCAGTGAGGTAGCTTGGTTACTTCGGGGTGACAGCCTTGTAGATGATGCAGCAGGATTTGAAGATAATTCGGGCTTGAATTGGGAGCCAGCACAGTTCAATGAAGGTCAGAGTGATGCTGTAAAATGGTCACAGTCCTTTGATGCATGCAGGACACATTTAAACAGTGCCTGGTTAGTCACCAGAAGGCCTTCTAAAAGGGCAATGCCACCATCCAGGTGTGAGGGGACCAAGGCATTGATATGATATGTTATTTATAATGCGCTTAATACCCAGAGCTTTCTAAGCGCGGACCCGGGGATCGAACCTGTGTTGCTTTGTGTCATCTTGCTTCCAAGGCAAACATGTTACCGTTGAGCTATACTCCCGAGACCTTTGATGCACCTCCCAGCATGTTATGAAAGCAAAGTAGCACTTTTTCAGACAAGGATGTCTTGATGTGAAAACTGATGGGAGAGTGGTTGATGAATCAACCAGAGGGGGGAGTGTAGAGGAGGAGCCAAATGCCTCTACCGGATGTCCCGCCCCCATTTTGCCCATATGTTGGAAGCCGGAAACAGCAACATGTGCAATCGCGGTAAGGGTGCCTATACCGCGAAAAGTCTTTGAAATGAAGTATCCATTAAGAAAACCCTATATGAAGTATCCTCGAAAGGCTCATGGTCTCCTGAAAGAAACACTTGAAGAAGTGTGAAGTGACAATGGCAAGAGACTGGTGACTTCACGTGAAGAAGGAATGATGCACCAAGAACAGATGCCAAAGAAGAAAGTATATATACCCTATAGAATCTGATGACAAAGTAAAGAATTGAGTAACATTTCATATGCGCAAATGAAGAATTGTGTGCGCGAAGAGCACTGATGAAAATGCATTTTAAACTGTACAGCTACTGCAAAGCAAGTCGACTAAGTAATCATGAAGGCTGGCTACGTAGTGAATAGACTGCAGGTGATACACCAATATATACACATAGGAATGTATATAGAATCTGGATGTTCCACGTCGTGTTTTAGCAAACTTGGACCCCGTGAACGAAAAAAGGGCTGAAAGTGTAGTGCAGCAGAGGAAGATAGCTGAAGATGGAGGAAGAATCGAGAAGGTTTGTCTGGGCCAGTGTCAAGGGTTGAGGCAGCCAAGAAACTGGTTATCTATTTGAGAAGATACAAAATTGTGTGAAGCGAGGCAAGCTCCTGTTTGAGGTGCAATGGAAAAATGCTAAGAGTGCCAACTCTTATTCATTTAATAGTATTAAATGTGAGAAAGGGGCTCAAAATGTGGTCTCCTATCACATGGTCCCGATGGAAATGGACTTTGGGCAAGCCACACCAAGAGTGAAGGTAAGACTGTGTTACACTCCCTTTTATTCTCAGGCCACAGTGAAACTCTGCAAGGCCAAGTTCAAAAGACAACTCGAATGGTAGACAGCAGGAGTGTTGATGGGTTAATTGGTTGGGGAGGTGAAGTCAAGTTCACCCCCTGGAACCTGCTAGCAAGTGGAATATTTCAGAAGGGTACAAGCGTGCCAACCAAACATAGAGCGCCATGTAACAGAGAGCCATATAGTTCGATAAGCCATTAAATGCTGTGTATTTATGACGGCAAAGACGACTTGCACTAGGGGTGGGAATAAGTTACCCACCTGTTGTTAGAGAGCCAATCACGTTCCTATCCCCCATAGAAAGTATACCTAGATGTTCCCCTTAGTCCTATTACACACTCAAATAGGTTTTATTATTTGCCACGTAGTATGATGTCACTTATGATGAATTCTCAATATAAATTTTATGAAATGCATTGAGTGAGCAATTGAATCATTGAGAGCTCAAGCAAATGTCCGTTGATGTCCATCGTAACTCCATGTTTTATGTGATTGCAATTTTGCCAGCTTCGTGGGTCGGTCTTATTATTGGTGCAAGAGCAAACTCTGCATCTGTCTCCCTCTTTTAAATTGTTACCTCGCTTAAAGAGCAGTACAACCATGATAATATGAAGACTTCAGTGTAAAAACCTATTTAAGCTTAATAGCATTTCATTTGTGGAGCTAGTTCTAAACACAGATAAATGCCAGTGACAGTTGTGTTAAAACCAAGATCTAATGTACCAATTAGGAGGCATTGTACCCAGTAAGCTTTCACAAACCCCCAGTGATTGCACAATATATATAAGTTAATGGGAATTTACTTTTGATCTCACACTTATGAAATGGCTCCATGATTCAACTGAACACTAGTTTGATGGTTAAAAGGTTCATGTCTCTGAATTGTCACAGCGCCAGCAACCTCACAAAATACACACAGTGCAGCCAACATATGGCATGTTCCTTCTGCACTTTAATTTTTCAAAGCAAAGCTTTCTGGGTATTTTAAGGCCTCATTCATCTCTCTAAGGTGCAAACTAAGTTTAAAACTATAAATCTTTGTAAGTTCACATAAAACTTGGTGCATTCTTTTTGCAAACTGTTGCTGAGAGACAATTGTTTATCCTACACAGCTTCCTATACATGTACATGTTTTTCATTGCATTGTGACACAGTAACACATTTGGGTGGGTAACACATTTGGGGCAGGCGGCTTAGGGTTAAATGAAATAATGCATATTCACTGAGATAGGGCAAATTAGATGGTTGAAAAGTCTAACACGTAATTGATTGTCGGTGGGAAAAATGTGATTATTGTGGTTACTGGTATACAGAGGAGTTGTAGACTTTATGCTGGTGAGGCAAGGATACATTTATATTTTAAGTGTAAAGTCTGTGATTTATTTATTTTACATATTGATGTTTTGAACCGAATCCATTGCCAAAAAATGTACAGCGTGTGCATGCTTGCGGGTGTAACTTTGCAGCTGTAAGCAATGGCACACCGTGAGCAGCTATTTTAGAATTTTTCATAGAGTTTATTTATGGTTTGTTTTCAATATTGTGAATATAAAAATCACTCTGTATTCTTGATGGGCACTGTCTGTGAATATAATGGTGTTGTGGTGTGTATTTACCAAACAGCTACTTCTATTAATATCCTTTGGCAGCAGCCCCACGGTATGATCACATTTTAAGCCTGATGATGCTGACCCACATCCATAGCATTTGCCTACTCATTTGAGTGCTTTACAGCGGTATCATACAAAACCAACTGTGCGGTGGTTTTGAGAATAACGCAAGTCGGGGCTTGCACTGAATTAACACGAAGCATAGCTCAAACATCTCCCTCGTTTGGAATGTGAAACATAGCAGAGACATGTGCAACCACTCTCACAATCAGACCAAGGACTTTTGCCCTTACTTATTTTCACACACACACACACAACACACACACACACACACACGGAACAAAAGTACAGGTGCCATTCACAACACGAGGGCCACTAGGGCCATTTGGGCCATTTGGCCCACTTAATATTTATAAAGTTTGACCTGGACAAATGATTGTGGAGAATTTACGGATAAAACAAAGTTTAACAATGGACAAAGGCACAAAGTATGCTCAGAATATCTCCCGAGCCCCAGATATGCACGTGACTTTGTGTATAACAGCAACACTTTCGAATTTGCTCGTTTTTGCAAAGACTGATGGGGAAGATGAAAAGATGCAGAATCCGTAGGGATGTCAACATCAGTGTGCTGGGAAAAGTTGGAAGCGTCAGCGAAGATTGTTTGATGCATAAAGTGATGATTGATGCATAAGTAAGAAAAATCATCAATTACAATTGTGATGTAAGATATTAAAGTAACCTTTGGCCTTCATAATCAGGTAAAATAAGTGAGTTCGTTTTTGCAGGTGCAAATGGAGCCAGCCGGTGTCATCTTTTTAAAAAAAAATATTTATTTAATGTGCAGTTAGTCACATCAAAGGGCTTTTTACACATTATTTCATCATTTCATTATTTCATTTGTTTTGTTAATAATAGATCTCATTTGATATATATGCAGACATTTAAAAGATACATACATATTTACAAAATTGCAATTACATCTGATATCTGTTACAATGCAATTTTTCTAAAATTCTGTTCATTCAGGAGTTGTTAAAGTGCGATAGATAAGGACATTTCCTTTCCAGCTGATAGCCTGTGCCAAAATTCCTGAGGTACAATCCAATCCGTATTATGCACAAAGCTCGAAAATTATTCTTCTCTTTATGCTTGCGTACATGTGCAGGATATCAAAAGGTGTCTAATATCTTACAAGTACCCTTCACCACCCAAATTGCAGTCTCCAGCTGAGCGTTCTAAATGTTGCCAGATTCTCTGAGTATCATTTGTTTTGATCAAATTTAGATGAAATTGTAATAGTTCGGCATGCCACACTGGATTAGGAAATGTTCTTATATATGTAAGAACATACTTGCTAGATTTCTCACATACACTGCCATTTTTGGGGTTTTTCAAATTACTGAATGATGCTCTAGTTGTTATCCAATCAGCTGGCATTACTGCACATTTGACTTTATCAGGATTTTCTACCAGTATCTTCCCTGTAGATTCACAATTTTGTGTGATTTTTTCACTGTCTATTTGCAAACTAGACAAATAGGTGCTCTTCTGGGATAAAATATGATAATTAATATCCTCAAACAGTGATCACTTGGGAGGAACTAAGATTGATCTGTAAAGGGCCAGGACCTTCCAGTTAAAGCATCAGTGGAATTGATTGCAATCCAAATTCATGTCTCAGCCTTGCTATTGGTAAAGACATGGGTAGAGTCAGTGTCTTTTTTCATATTCGGCCCTCGAGATCTTCCCAGTTAAGATTGTGTTTACTGGGATTAAATTCCATTCCATACAAAATGGCTGGACTTTCTTTGCCTTTCTACAATTCTATTAATGGTAAAAGTAAGAATCTAGAAAATGAATGAAGATGTTTTTTCAAATAGCACATGTGTAGGAGTATTTTACTCTCTAATTCCAATGTTACATCTTTTAACAATTGGGTGGATCTGATATTGAAACCTAAATATTTTACTTTTTTTATTGTGATGTAGCCAAAATGAAATTTTGAATTTTTACACATGTTACAAAATATATACATATCAACACGATAAGAAGAATACAAATTGTACAGAGTCAAAATTATGCGGATGAAAAAATTTGACAAGCCAAATTAAAAAAAGAAGAAAAAGATAAGGAAGAAAGAACATGGAGAAAGAAATCAACCTAAGAAACATCATAAAACAAATAAGGATATTTAAGAACATAGTAGACATTTCATAATTAAATGCTAGCATATTTCTACAGCTTAATCTACCAGTTGTAAGATATTCAGAATCTTTACAATCTCTGCCGTGAGAAAAACCTCATTTCCTGACACAATTCTTTCCCAAAATATTTCAGATTCTAACAATTCCACTTTATGAACAAACCTTTTCAATCTGTCCCTCCTTAGTTCCCTTGTCCCCAGGCATATCAGCAAAAGATGTTTAGTGGAGTGCTTTGAATTCGTGTCACACTCCTGACAGATATCATTTGGATATGCAACTCTATCTCGAATATGCAGGATTTACAAAGTAGGCAAGATGTTTAATTTAAATCTTAAAAAGTTTGCTCTGACTTTAGCATCTGGGAATTATTTTAAGTAGATGGGTAAGTATGATCTAGGCTTATCATGGATTGAGAAATTCAAAGAGAGTTTGGCTGCTCTCATCCTGTCAATTGTTTTAATCCGATCCCATTTTTTCATATTTTCCTTGGATAAATAGTGATAACTATATTTGCAAAATACATTTTTGTAAACATATTTGTCATCTCATACAATCATGTGTTGCCATTAAAATGGTTGTTAGTGTAATATATAGCATTAGAATTATCAAACATCTCCCTGGTTTTATGGAATTCAGAAGTATAAAAACAAAATTAGATATGTGCCCTTCCACACTATAAGCCTCATCACGAGTTGGGCGCTGCAATTAATGGTCTGCCCAATCTCTAGTTTGGCTGCATTTACCCCCAGCTCTAAGCATGTTCGTGTTCAATTAGCGTCGTGCTATTAGGGTCCCAATGGGGAATTACCATTACTGGCCAACGCGTGATCCGGCGGTAATACCGCTGAGAGAGGTTGGGCGGAAACGCTATTAGCCTAGGCGGATACCGCCCAACTCGTGCTGAGGCCCTATGTATGAAAAACATTCTGATAGGGGTTTCAAGTCTTTCAAGAAAAACAAAAGGTTTCTTCATACCAGAATTCATCATTCTGGTTTTTATGACACATGTAATGTTAAATGACAAAAGAAAACATGTAATTCATGTATAAAAAAGGATTTCTTCCAAAAAATCATAGTCCAAATCACTTGGAAAAGTGAGGGCTGAAATATTTTGAACACTATGCACATAAATCCGATGTAGAGCACTGAGACCAGAGACTTGTCAGAACTGGACAAAGGTGTTGTGTGCTGATAAAGAACATGCATACAGTAGTTAGTGAAAAATGGGCCAAGAATCTCAATTGTTCAAAGCGGAGATAACTGCATGTGTGGAATCAAACAATCCAGTCAGGTTCCCAGGAAGATGACTGGTGGGGCACTTGCCACCTTGGTAGCTGCAGCTCATCCGATGTATATCCCCTCGCGAATGCAAAGCAATAGGTGCCATCAAACCTGCTATACCTCAGACTTGCGGATAGTGACAGAGTCCAAAAACCCAGCCATTCCCACACCGACAGTTGCCAAGCCCCCGTGAAGCACCCCAATTTGCCATTCTTCTTTGTTGGCTGCCATCCCAATACTTTGTGGCTTGAAGTCCCAAAAAAACAGCCCCCTCAATGGCACACTCAACAAATCCTCACTAAGCACATCCCATCTTGATTGTGTGGGCCATGCAGCCATAACCATGGGCAATCCTAGATCAATTCCTCCATGGTCCAATCCCTGTGAGGTTGTTCAATCTGTGGGCCACCTTTGATCTATGGCATCAGTGTCTGCTGGTTGTGAGGGTTCACAGTCCACATCCATTGGCAATCCTAGATTAATTTCGACATGGTCCATTGCATGCAAGGTTCTGCGCTCCAGGTCGATTCTAAATAAAAAAGAATATAGAATCAGAATGTGACATCTTTTACACAGTGAAAATCAGTACATTACAAAATTCACAAACAATATTACAACTCTAGCAGCTCAATGAGAGTTACAATGTCAGTGTCGTCACAACCAAGCATGGGACCCCTAAAACGGTGTGATTTCAGACACATACCTAGAGTGGTATAGGCCTAAATAATTGTACTCAGGTATTAGGTATGAATTGTACCCACTCCATAATTTTGCCCTGATACTTCCCAAGCCTTAATATTGCAGTGCTGATTGGCTGTGTGACACTTGATAAACACTTACAAACACCTCTACACCTCTACTTAAGGTTGCGGATCCTTGGCTAGTTGCAACACAGCAAAAATACAATTATTACCCAATAATAAAAGGAGTGTCCAGTAAAGGTTGGATACAAATATCTACTTCATTTTTAGAACAACAGACGGTTCTAACAATACTACAAAACATGACCCACCATGAACAGGAATGAAGAGGACAGACAGTTTCAAAGAAGGAACAGGATGCACTCTGGATACTGACAGGCAGGTAGTGGGTATGTTTAATAACCACAAAAGTGTATTCAAGTTTCTTGGCTTCAGCACAAAGGGATAATGGGTTCTTAAAATGTCTCTAGGGGTCTTCTGGGAAGCACCAGGGTGGCAGAACCAAGTACCTTTTGCTGTTGGTGTTCTTGGTGCTTGGCAGGGGCAAGTTGGCTTCAGGGTGCTTTGCAGGCTTCTGTGACAGAGATGGAGATGGGAGTCAGCTGCAGGTACCACATGGCAAGAGGGATCAGTGAGTGAAGCTAGACGAACAGCTGTAGGCTGGCTTACATAGTGACTCGGGGTCGGAAATCATTGTCTCAGTGCTGATCAGCAGTTCTAAAGCACTGGTCAATGCATCTCGGATGTCTTTAAGCAAATTCTGCTTGACAACGGTCAGTGTTGCAGTCAGTTGTGGATCGAGGAACTCGACTTGCTCGGAAATGTCCTTTAAGGTGGATGGTGATAGGCGTTGCAGTCAGCTGTGGATCGAGGAACTCGGCTGGCTCAAACATTTCCTTTTAGGCAGACAGTGATAGATGCTCATCTAGGCACTTCTCCCAGCTTCTTCAGTGGGCTTGTTTACTGCTTTAAGGTGGGTGGTCGTCCAGCTATGGAATGTGTTGTAGGCAGCTGCCTTGACCTTGATTGTAGGTTCAGAGACCTTCTGGCTCTTCCTATCCAGGAAGCTTGCTGCAGAGCCTAGCACACCATGCTGTGTGCTGGCTGGGTACTGGTTCTGGAGAAGATGGAGGGTCCTCTGAGTTCTTTATCTCCCTCTGTTCCCTGGGAGAAGTCTAAGGGATGGATATTGCCTCCCTCTTTGTATATCCTGGCCTTCCTTAACTGGCAGAAGAACTAACGCAGACTGTAGCTTCTGCCAGGTCCAAGATTGAGTTCTTCTTTCTTACTTGTGAAGTATTTAGATGAACTGCTTAAAGAGGGTCTCTGGCCCATTTTTAAAGCCAATTGTACCACCGGGATTGGTGTAGGCTAAGCATCCCTTAGTGAACCAAATCGGGGCCCCTGTCAACAATCTTCTGTATGTGTGAGGTCATGACCAGAGTGCTCTGCAACAGGAAAGGTGAAGGCGTGAAAACAGAAGCACAGTGTGACCCAAAACTAATATGGCAGAACCTGTATCACAAGGGAGGGAACTCTGGGTGCCCTCACGTGTGCTACTAAATCCCACCCATGTTCAATTCTTTTGTGTACAAAGAGTCTCTCTGGGTAATGGTCCTCCCTCTGTGGTTCCTGTTAAATCAGCAGGTCTCCCTTGAAGATGCTGAGAGACCAGACTCTCTGGCTCCTCAAACCACATTCTCACACCTTATGAATGGGGCCCACCTTGCAGGGGTGACCTACTGCAAAATAAAGACCCAGAGGTAACAGCTCCCTGTCATTGATAGTGAGGGGCGGGAGCTGGCTTCAGGTTGACATGATTGCATATGAAAGGTTGTTGGGTTTCCTGTCTCCTCTGTGATCCTCTGCAGCCTGTTTGAAGTACCGCCTGTTGGTATGATAATTGCTGCCACCAGCTGTAGGGTCTAACAGAAGAGCAGGGCATGTCCATGGTGCCTTTGACAGTTAATCAGGCTGACTATTGCAGGTTGAAGTTTCACCCTCCCCCTTCTAGGAGATGACACTGCGGACCCACCGGCTGTCACATTCCAACTAAATATGACAGGGGCAGAATGTGCCTGTAGGTGCTGTCCAGCCCAGAATACACAGGTCTATGTTTTTTTATGGTGTGAGCATCGGAAATCGTGTGTGGATTAGCCCCACACATTTTCTTTAGGTCAATCTACCATTATTCCACTTAATTGCAATGTTTAACAACACCCAGGCAAGCTAATGCCCACCATGCAGATGGTCGAATTCCTCACAGTAACACAGTTAAATAACACATGGCAGAATGACTCCCTTCATCTGGCTTCTCTTTCTCTTAGGCTTCTCCGCAATACAGTTCATACACTGGTAAGGTCCTTGACCCAGGCTTTCACACTGTGGCCCTCTTGGATCACTATTCTGCCAAGTACTGTGTTTTTGTAATGATGGACTCTCCCTTTCAGGATTACAGCTTGGTTTTTGGGGTCCTTGACCTTCCCTGGTGGCCAGTGGGTTTGACCTGACCACTGTGATGAAGGTCTCTCCCACTGTGATTCTCTTACTGCTCAAATGGGTCCTTGACCCTTCCTTGGTGGGCAGTGAGTTTAACCTGTCCACTGTGACAATTAGGAGGAGTATTGTAGGCTGTACGTCCCTGGAGTGACACCCTCATGACTGGACTACACAGGATTCCAGGGAGAGCAACCTGCACCACTGCAAGGGGCCCTTATGCTTCTGCTCTGGATCTCCTGTGTTACCCCTTACCTCTCTGTTTCTGGCACAATCCCAGAGATTTCAGAGACAGCAACCGATCATCTGGACCTCACAAGCGTCTGGTTCCTGTTGTGTGGACAAGACAGCGTGCACTGTCACTTGCATCTGCTTGCCTCTTTGTTGCTCCTCTGCACAGGTCCGCTCCTGCATACCCTCCTGTACCGACACTCGGCTGACTGCCAGCACCTTCTGAGCTCCTTTCCTATGGGTCAGGTACGCAAGTTTGAAACTCCTGTACATAGTGCACTTGCCCCTACACTCACTCATGGATGCCTCTCTCTGTTGTCGGTAGTCCATTATTGGATTTTATACCTTGTTACCCACTGTGTCTGGTCTGGCTGTACAAGTCCATTGCTAGTTTCTTCTGTTCTTCCTCCAGGACTCCACGGGGTCAAATCCTCTCTATACTTGAGCGATTAACATTCCTGCTGCTCTTCCTCGTCCCACTACCTCCTACTTGGTAATAATACATAGATTTAGAAGGAGAGAGATAAGAGGGAAAAAAAAGGGATGGAGGCTGCAGAGATGTAATGGGGTATACATGATAGGGGCGCCAAAAGGTGTTGGACTGGAGTGGTCATACCGCATTTTCCCCAGATGTGGATTTGTTCCCCATGAAATCCCCCCACTGAGTACCACGTCCAGGGATATTATTGGGTAGCACCCTCACATTCCTGGCCTCGTGGGAAGGGGCTCACCCTTGTGGAGAAGTGGCGACATCTTGGAATTCATCACAATACCAAGAGTAGAGTGTGGGAAAAGCCCTATGGAAATGTGTAGGGACACCCATGTGATTTGTTTTTCTAACTAAAATCGGTTGCTTTATTAGCACACCGATTTTGACCAAAGTAGAATCCTTATCATGTGAATTTACAATGCTAAATCGTAATATCACTAGTCAAAAGGCAATGTTCAGTCAGGTATCTCCCAGATGTGACATTTCTCGGATATTTCCCATTTTTCGCATGAAGGATAGGATTCACATAGCCGTTTTATTTTTATAGAGAGACTTTCTTGTGATATTTGATATCTTCACATTACCCACATGCACGCACATGCAGATTGATGTATGTTCAAAAGAACATATGTATTTCGGAGAATGTGGTTTACATTAAAGCAGCATTTTAAGTGCAGTATTAGTTTCTTGGTGACATCAATGGAGGGACATTCTAATTGGAGCTATGTGTTTCAAGGTGGACAATGTATTTTATGTATTTGAGGATGGGCAATGTATTTCATTTGGACGGACCCAGGTTGGGTCAGTGTATTGCTCATAGATGAACACTGAGGGTGGACAAAGTATTGCACTTGTATGGATGCTAAGGGTATGAAGTGGGTTTTGCACCTAGATGGAGTTCAGGGGGTGGGTAATGCTTAATGTATAACTAACATATTTACTCGTTTCGCACTCTGCACCTTCGAATCTTAGCCAAAGATGTGGGGGGGAGTGGGGGCAGCCGTGGAAGCAGACGGACACATTCTCAGTGAGCCCCCGGCCCAGCCCCTGCTCTGTTGCCCAAACCCCCCCAAAAAATATAACTAATGGGCCACCAAAAGTGGGGCACATGGGGGAATGTCTGGGGCACCTGCGGGGAGAAGGAGCAGTTGCAGGCGAAAGCTATGAATGGTGCTAGTGCGAATTGAAGACTGTACAGCGTTGTGAAAGATGGTGGACACACTGGGGGAAGCAGCTGCAATGGCAAACGGATGCTGGGATTGAAGGCTTCTGCCAGAAAAGTAAAGCCCACACACCGATTTAAACCGGCAATGAAGTGGGAACCCCCAATGAATGCTGGTAGAGCGAAGAAGAGAAGTGGAGATCGCCAGTGCGGACCCAGTCGTGAGACCCGTGCTGTCGGGCCCCCTTCTCTGGTAGGGGACCTTTGGCGAGGGAGAGGAGCGCAGGGTGCGGTCGAGGGGTGTAGAGCCTGTGGCTGGGACCGCTGAAAGCAGGAGAGGAAAGGAACGTGTGCGTCGCTGCCCAGGGGTTGTAGCAAGGAGTCCCTGGAAGATGCTAGAGGGACAGTGAAGGCAGGGGAGAGAGGCATACAGAGGTGGCAATTAAAGGAACGAAGGCAGGATAAGCCATGGCTCCATTAACAATGGGTTAACCTCACCTCTGACATATGAGGCAACTCAGAAAAGGCAAGACCAGTGGGAAACACGGCCGCCAGTGTTGGCGCGGGAGGGGAAAGCAGGCACAATATGGTACTGGCTAAAAACATATAGAAGGCGTAGGACAAAGACATGAGGCAATACATGCACTCACCGGGCCCACTAAAGGAAGGAAGCACCATGGAAGGGCAAGTACATCAGCAGTCTTGAGCCCCGGGTGAACCTTGTAATTCCCTGATATGGAGAATACACATCAGTAAACCCTTAAAAGTCATCCAACAATGTTCAACACCTCCACAGTGGAACGCCCAGAGGGAACCCCCGAGGGCTGATTGCTTGAAGGCTGGGCTGGTAGAGGAGGTGCAACTCATTGGTTTAAGGTCCCAGCAGGTCCTAAATAACAGAAACCATCGGTGGTCCGGCCCTCCCCGGATCCAAGGGAGCGGGACGAGTGGAGGGGAACCGGGGCAGACTAACTACAGTGTGACAGTCCAGGTGCCTGAAACCAACGGCAGGACTTGGATGTAACCCCAGGCACTGATGGTTAGGGACACCGGGTGGTTGAAATGGGCACGGCAAAGACCATATAGCCTAGTTATGACCTGGGGAGCAGGGGGGAATCTCAAACCACACCACCCCCTGGAAGAAAAGAAAATGGCTAAACAACCAGCAAAACAGAAAAGGCCTGCCTCAAGGGACATAAAAGCCCCAATGCAAACCGCAGAAGCAAAAAAATGCAGCCAACAGCAAACTGCTGCGCAAATACATTCACCCCTCACAAAGGCCTTTAGGAAGTCAGATCTGATGGCAATGTTATTGGAACTGGAAAAGGACATCAAAGAAAGCGCCTCTGACCTAGCTAAGACGATTACGGATCTTAACAGGAATATCCTGCCGATTGAAAAAAGGGTTGACGATGTGGAGACCACTGTAGCTGAACAAGGTCATGAACACGAGGAGCTGGCTAAGAGGGTACAGGCTTTGGAACAGCAGATGGACTGAGTTCAATGCAATCAGAAGGATGCCAAAAACAGGTTGAGGCATAACAACATACGCATCCAGGGGATCCCAAAATCTATAACAGATGAGCACCTGCCGCAACACGTGGTGGGTTTATTCTGACACATCTTGGGTCTGGAAGATGAGAGAGAAATCATATTGGATCGGACACACAGGGTATACTCCTCATACCAACTCAGCAAAAACCTGATTCCGAACGTACGGACCAGGGTTCACCTATTCCAACTCAAAGAAGACATCATGCGGGCTGCCCAGAATAGGGAACCAATACACTTTCATGCGGCATCTATCCTGCTCTACCAGGACTTAGTCCAAGGTACCGTCTTGAAGAGGAAACAACTGAGGATTGCACAGATTGGCAGAGAGCCAAGGAAGTTCCGTATTGGTGGATGTTCCCATATGGGCTTCGATTCGAATGGAAGGGCCAGCGGTACACAATTTCGAAAGAGGAACAAATGGAGAATCTTATCAATGATGCCGGAGGCAGTGACCGGGAAGGAACCTCGAACGGGAGCCTGAGGGAAGAAATTAGTCCATAGAGGGAGAAATGAAGGCAGGGGCAGCCTTACCCAAAAGGATGTAACAGAGAAACTAAGACCTTCTCGGGCCCCACATGAACGTTCTAACAAGGGGGAGAGAACTCATATCTGTATCTCATTTGCTGATGATGTTCGGTTCTGAAAGTAAGGTAAATGGAGTTGAATACAAAAAGGGTGGTCCTGCCCTTAACAATGAGGCAGAGACTAATACCAAGCATAAAGGTGGGGCGGACTACAAAAGGAAAAGAGGGGGTGGGTGGGTAGGGGGGATTCAGACCCTTAATTTCCCGGGTGTGGTACGAGACCCGGTGATTCACTGTGGTATAACTATAATGACAGTTATGATTCAGTTAACGGGGAAGTTGAATGTTGGGGAAAAGGGGGAGGGATGGGGGAATTGCAGTAGGACTGAGGAAGTGCACAAGGCAAGAGTTGTACACCAAGGATGGGATAAAATTAAGGCAGGGTGGAAAGGCAAGATGCAGGACTTTGGACATGGCTGATCTACTTTTGTGACACTGAATGTACACAGCTGAATTCTCCAGTCAAGAGCAAGTCAATCATGAGGAGACTAACAGAGTGGTATGGGTGCAGGAGACGCACTTGCTTCCGGGGGATGAACACAGGTTAAAACACAGGGCCTTCCCCACACAATATATGGCCTCTAGTGGAATGAAAAAAAGGGGATTGGCATAAAGGAGTGCAGTTTGAGAAGCAATTTATTGTTGTTGTTGTTATTGTTATTTTGCACTTATATAGCGCCTTATATACCATTGGTATGGTCTGAAGGCGCTTGTAGGTTGAACGCCCTTGGGAACCGAAGTTCAGATCAGTAGAGAGAGTAGGGAGAGTCAAAAGGTGCGTGTGAGCACCGGGTATGTGTGCAGCTCGTGCGGTACTCGTGTAATAGCTGCTTCTTAGCGGTAGGTGTGGTGGTTGAGAGATCAGGAGAATGTGTTCGTTCTGGCAGGATTTATCCGGAACGGATGTGGCTGCGTTAGGCCTGAGGAAAACGCCTGGCTGGGGGTGTGGAACCAGCAGTGATTACATAGAATGATGTGGAGTAAGCGGCGGAATGTTGGTATGAGAACAGTTATACCGAATGGTGTCATAGTATCTCTGTGTTCTAGTTGAGTGGTGATGTAAGGAGAGAGTAAGCATGGTGGTGTGGTATGATCGGTTATATGCTCTTTCACTGAGCACACTTCTAATTGCAACTTTCCCAGAGAGGGTACTGGGCGTATTTCTAAATACAGTTTTCCACAGAGAGGCTATTGGGCATACTTCTAGATTCAGTTTACTAGAGGCTATTGGGCACACTTATAAATGAAACTTTCCAGAGTGTCTATAGGATGAAGAGGAATCCAGAGGGCCGATACCTGGTGGGAAACTGCCGGGCCAACAGGTTACAATGGTGGCAGTCTATGCCCCTAAAGAAAATCAAGATCAGTCTATTGGCCAAGATAGCAAAATGGTGCAGGGGTCAGTTCCTAATAGGGGGGGCTTTAATTGCATAATGGATGCTCCAATGGATAAGACGCTCCCAGCTACCCCAAATGACAACAAATGTAGACAATCTCTGGCCCTCCTTCTGAGGAAATTACATCTAATAGAAACCTGGTGGTTCTATCGTCCGGAAGACAAGTCTTACACTCATTACTCACAGGTCACATGGTTAGAAATACGGGTGAGGTTTTTGTCAGATCATGCGCCAGTCTCCCTCAGGATTCACCCGGTAATACCGCTCTCACGCGTCCTCAAGCCATGGCGACTGAACAAACTGACCGTAAAGGATCAGGCCCTTAGATCACATTTAGAATCCACTTTGAGAAACTATTTTAAAGAAAACACGACACCAGGTTTGGACTGGGGCACAATTTGGGACTCCAGCAAGGCAGTGATGTGGGCTGAGCTTAATGCACAGACTGCAAACCTGCTGAGAAGAAAAGAAAGAATAAGGCAGGAACTGGAGGCAGAGGTGGGGGTTGCAGAGACACAACACAGAGCTAAAAGGTCACTTAAGACTTGGTGGGAACTTAAAAAGGCTAGGGCTGCCTTGGAGGCACGCTTAGCGGATAAATCAGTGCAGCTCCTTCTCTACACAAGAAAGACATACTATGTAAACGGGGACAAGGCTAACAGGTTCCTAGTAGCTAAATTGAGGAACTAAAATCCCGAAACTACATCAGTCAATTTAAAGACCCTGGAGGGAGTTGAAGAGGGGGCAGGGAGAGAAAACTGACATTATGCCCTCATATTATACACGTAACCTGGCAGGGGACAACTTAGAAAAAGAGGCACAGGTGGCATTCTTTGGGGGAGTTAAATTGCCGCTGATTGCAGAAGCGGAAAGACAAGCACTTGAAGTCCCAATTTTGGAAAAGGTGGTGAGAAGCGCCATAAATGCTCTGAAAGGGAACAAATCCCCGGGCCCGGATGGGTTCGGTAATTCATATTACAAGGCATTTAAGACCGTCCTAGTAGGCCCCTTGACAAACATTTTTAATTATATACGGGAGTCTGGCGGGTCTCTGGGGATATGGGTTCTGCCACGGTATCAGGTAATAATATCGCCACATATATGGTCGCCGTAAATAATATCGCCGGGAAAATGTTGTGCCGATATTATTTGGGCGACAGGGGCAAAAAAAAAAATGGAAAAAAAGAAAGAAATTGGGGTTTGCGGGGGTGTCCCCCGCATGTTCCATGCAATAATGTCGCCACAAAAAACGACAATTCTTCGGCGATATTTTTGCATGGCGATATTTTTGTGGCGACATTATTACATGGAACCTCTGCCACCACAGTGCTCTTACTAAAGCCGGGCAGGGATCCATTGGACTGCGTGAGCTATCACCCCATTTCATTGCTGAATGGAGACACCAAGCTGTACTCAACAATACTGGCACATAGGTTAGAAAGGGTCCTTCCGTCCATAATTCATCCAGACCATGTAAGTTTTGTAAAAGGACGCCACACATATGATAATATGTATAGAGCTATAAACACCATTGAATGGAGACGTAGGTCAGGCAACGCATGTCGGTATTGGCTTTGGATGTCACCAGAGCCTTCTACAGCTTGGACTGCATCTTTTTACAATTGACCCTGGAGAAATTTGGGTGCAGGCCATTTTTTTTCCCACATGGTCCAAGCCAAGTAACGGAACCCAAACACCAGATTGATGGTTAATGGAAAGCTTACAGATAGTATCCTGATACGCAAAGGGATGCGGCAGGGATTCCTACTGTCCCCACTTATTTTTGCCATGGCCATGGAGTCATTGCCACAAGCGGTCCGAGCAGAACAAGGGATTAAAGGGGTATCTATAGGGGTCAATGACACTCAGAAAATAGCTCTATACGTGGACAGCATATTACTATTCCTAAAAAACATGGCTCGGTCTCACCCTAGGGTAATACCTTTGTTAGATCGGTTCGCGGAGGTGTCAGGGTTTCACGTTAATTATTCCAAGTCTAAACCACTCAATATCACTGAAGACCCAGATCAGGCACGGGAGTGGGGAAGGTGCTACCCACTAAAATGGGAACAAAGGACCCTGGCAAATTTGGGGATAAATCTGACACCCACATAGGGGAGACTTTATGGGGCAAATATCCCAGGGTTACTAAAAGCGTTGATAGATGACCTTAAATGATGGGATATGCAAGAGCTATCTTGGTATGCACGCATTGCTGTTGTAAAGATGTCCCTCCTCCCGAGGTTCTTTTACGTGGTGGGAGCACTCCCAATACAAATCCCGGGCTCAGAGATCAACAATCTGCAGAGGGAAGTCCTGATCTTTATTTGGAAAGTTGAAGAGTCCCAGTGTCCCTAGAAACATCCTGTCTCAACCTCATGCACTTGGGGGACTAGGGGTACCAGACTTTCGTAGATACTTATGGACAGCACAGGTGACACCAATGCTTCAATGGGCTCCCAAGAGAATCAGAACCGATGGGCGACCTTGGAAATGGAAGCAACAAACATACCCCTAGAGAGTCTGGGCTTCCTGCCCCTAAAACATAGAGGGAAAGGCACCAAGCTATTATAGACAACAAAGGCCACTCTATGGTATTGGGATAAAGCACTACGGGGAAAGAAGATAAAAGTAGGAGGAGGCCCACTTACACCAATGGCACACAATCCCGACTTCACACCCAGAATGCAGCCTAATTTCTGGTTACTCTGGGGTGAGGGGCAACATCTGACACTGGGAGACTTCTACACGGATGGGACACCATTCACTTTTGAAGGTTGCAAAGACAAGTTTCAGATACCTGAAAGCGAGCACTTCCGATATGCCCAAATTAGGTACTGGATTACAAATACAAAAGTGAGGGAATGGGCCTGTTGAAACCCAATAGGTCTAGAGCTCACGGTAAAAGAGGGGGTCCCGGCGAAGGGGGTATCAGTCTCTACCGATTGTTAAATGGCTCAGATCTGGAGGAAACCATACCGTACATGTCGAGATGAGATCAGGATGTGGGAACACCTATTACTGGAGTGATGTGGAGCCAAATATGGCAGCGGGATATGAAAAGCTCGAGATGTGTTCCCATTAAAGAAGCTGAATACAAACTATGTGTATGATGGTACATGACGCTACAAGCCAGAGGCGTTGCTAGGGGGGGATGTAGGGGCTTATAGTGTGTCTTTTGGTTGTAGCCCTGGATGGAAGCTCAGGGGTTACAACCAAAAAGGCTAGCTAGCCCGAGTCCCGACAATCACGACATTAGTGTAGCCCCGGATCTTTTCCAGTTCTAGCAACAACTCTGGCTGCAACGCATGTATTCCATCAATGCAAGCTATCCCTTGACAGGCTGTCAGGGCTGTGGGCAGATGGGGGATCTGATTCACATGTGGTGGACCTGTCCGATACCGGGAACATACTGGAAAGAAATTCTGAGTCATATCAAAGAAAAAACTGGGGCACAACTACCTCTCGATCCAGTGGTGGTATTGCTGGGGGAAACAGTGGAGGGAACCTATGTGGCCACGGGAGGCAGGGCCACTCTTGTTACCCATATGTTGAATGCGGCACGAATTAACCTAGCTCAGGCCTGGAAAAACAAACAAGGGCCAGTGGTAGCCATGTTGTGCGTGAGAATATGGGCCGTGATGACCATCGAAAAAGGTGACAACGCTGGCATACTGTTCTTATCAAAAATACCTAAATACTTGTATTCCATTTTATGAGTTCATGGTAGATAAAGAGCAACTGTATTTTAAGCCTAACATACTTTTCAAAGTCCCTGTACTCTGATACTAAGGTGGAATTGTGAATGCAGACTCAACCGGTAGATGCAATGGACTGTATCAACAAAGGAGGTACTAACTCAGTCTTATATTGACAAGTTAAAGAAGGGTAAGGAGAGGGGGCAGGAGGAGAAGAGCTATAAAAAGTTGAAACCAGGAGCCTATTGTAACTGAGAATAGAGTTGGAAGAAAATTTAAAAGTTAATGTGTACACTGTGTACTGCAAACTTGTATTACTTGTTCTTAAATAAATAAATATTGTAAAAAAAGAAAGAATGCAGCTATCTTTCAGGACAGAAGATGTCAGAGAGGTGGTGGTGTGGCTATTATTTTCAGGGAGAACCTTAACTTCTTCCTCTCCAGTACTCTGGCACTGGAAACCTGTGAGGGCATGCTGGCTAGAATTAGGATCAGTGGTACTTCTACATTTAGCCATTTTATTACTCTATCGTCCTCCCATTAGTACGCCTTTCAGGAACAGTTGGTTGCATTCCTTGGCTCCCATTATAAATCAAAAGCCCCCCTTCTGGTAACTGGTGACTTTAATCTGTGGGCCAAAGATCCCTGGAACTAAGAGGCTGGTGCCCTCTTAAACATCATGGAAGTTCGGGGGTTTAAACAACAGGTTCTTGTTCCCACCCATCAAGCAGGTAACAAATTTGACTGGGTCCTTTGCAGAAACCAACCGGTCACATCTATAGACGTAAATACATGCTGCTGGTCAGACCACTTTATGGTCTCTTTCTTAATTCTGCTCTGTAACTTTATGACAGATAAAGATTGCATGCAACCTGTTCTCACTTTGCGCCGTGGCACCCATGCTATCTCGGAAGCAGCCTTTAAATCTGTCGTCCCTCCTCAGTTGAAGAAGGTCTTGGATGAGGGCACCTGGAATCCTCTGCTGCACAACTGTGCCTAATTTGTAATACAGTATATGATAACCTGCAACCTCTTAAAAGCACTATACAGAAAGAAGTTCATCCGACAGCCACTTATTAGTTCTCCCCTATTTTTTTTTGGCTGCTAGGCAGACCAAAAGGGTGTCAGAAAGAGGATGGAGCAAAAATCTAGATGACAAGCCGCTAGCTCTTTATAAGGAAGCTGTGAAGTCCTATAAGGATGCTATCTTAGCAGCTAAAAGAGCCAATCTGGAAGAGCATATTCCAGGAGCTAAATCAAACACCAGAGAGCTATTTAGAATACTGAACGAGCTTAAAGGAAAAAAACATGAGCCTCAGATAATTGTTAATGACGCCTGGTGTCAAAGGTTGCACAACTGTATGACCCAAAAGGTCAGACAACATTTAGACAATGGGCCTCATTGCGACCCTGGCAGTAGAGTGATAACAGCGCCAGTAGTGCTGCCGGCGCCGTTATCACTCTACCGCCACATTACAAGTTCTGCTCGCGGGGCCGCTCTTCATGCCTGGTCAGACCAGACGTGCAGAGTGCCACCCGCTAGCAGAACAGGATGGTAGCAAGGGGGCTGTTACGAAACGGGTCTGTTGTTACCCTCCTCCCCATTCCCATTGACCCTATAGGCCCACAAAGGTCACAATGGCCCAGTAATTCCCATTTTGCAGGACCCAGGCCCAGACCCGAGTTTTGGTGTAGCCATGCCGGTAAAAACGGCATGGCTACCTCCAAACTCGTAATGAGGCCCAATATCCCGAACATTATTCAAGCTAGTCAGCTGATGAGTACAGATACTGGAACTCCCGACGCTGACACAGACACTGGGATTGATTCTTTCTCTTTCAAACATGTCTCAGTCAGCAAACTGACTGCGCTGGTTGCTTATATCAAACCTACTCAATGAAAAGGCGATGTTTTTCCATCCACATTGTTCAAGGAATTTTTCTTTAGTATTGCTTCACCAGTGACATCTCTCGTGAAATTGTTATTTCAAGAGGGGAAGGTCCCTGACTGTATGAAGGAGGCCTGGATCACCCCTTTACTACAAAAGCAGGGCTTAGAGGCCATGGACCCTCTTAGCTATTGTCCAATAACCAACGTCACGTTCCCTTAAAAATCTTCTATAAGGTATCCTGCATCCAGTACAGCACATTTGTCGAAGAAAGGGCCGTTCGATCCAGCAGTCATTCTGGATTTCAAAAGAATCACGGAACGGAAATAGCCCTGGTGGAAGTTAGATCTACCATTGCTGGAATTGTTGATCAAGGCAAAAGTAGCTATGCTGCTGTTGTTAGACCTGTCCGCCACTTTTGATCTGGTGGATCATGATAAGCTGACAGACAGGCTACCAAAAGATGGCAAATGCATCAAACTGGCCACTAATTGGTTCAGATCTTTCTTGAACCCTAGGAGAGCTAAAGTAGCTGTGGGAGAATGTAAATCTCAAGAAGTCCTATGCTGCTGTTGTGTCCCGCAAGGGTCTAGCGTATCACCCCTACTATATAACATCTATTTTAAACTGTTCTTTGATGTACCAGACAATATGGATGTTAAACATGTGAACTATGCTGATGACACCCAGATCATCTTGGATTCAATTTTTATCAGTGGGGTGTTCAATGTCATCAAGGATTGGATGGGAAAAAACTCCATGGCATCGAACAACAACAAAAATTTGCTCTTAATTGTTGGAAGTCCAGCAAACCTTAAGCTCCTAGATCCCCAATATGAGACCTTTATTATTGGAAGGGACAGAATCCATGTGTCCAGCCATGTTAAAACCTTCTGAGTGTTTTTTGACTGCCAGCTTCATTTTAAGAAGCGTGTCTCTTATGTGACCTCTAATCGCTGATATATGACACAGCTCCTACGGCAAATTAGGCCTTATTTGACAGAAGACAACAGAGCTCTGTTAGCTGCAGCACCATTTATTGCAGGCTTGACTATTGCAATGGCCTGCTGACCGGCACTACACAGGCAAATGTCAGGAAATTGCAAGTCGCCCAGAACGGGGACGTTAGAGCCATCTGTGGCATCAGACGATGTGATTATGTCTCAGATGCCCGGAGAAAACTTCATTGGCTGCCGATACAGCAAAGGATCCTCTTTAAAACATCTTGCATAGTGTACAAATATCTTGCCGGGAATGTTCCTGGTTATCTCAAATCCTGCATTAGCAGACTACTGCGCAGACGGGCATTGCGGTCTAATAATAGGGACTTACTCCTGCAACCTCGCACCAGACATAAAGGTTTTGGAGATCTGAGTTTCAATGCCTGGGGTCCAGGAGCCTGGAACAATCTGCCCTATCAATCAGACAAATGCCTTCATTGGCACAGTTTAAAAAAGCCCTCAAAACTCACCTATTTGATGGTGGAGGTATCTAACTGCATCCCTACTTGGGTCTCACATTGACACGGTCTCAGCACCTCTTACTGCACCTTTTTATGTCTTTTATGTTTGTGTGTTCTGTCAGCACTCTGACACCCGTGGCTAGTTGGCGCTTTAATAAAAATTCTATAGAATAGAATAGAAAATTCAAACTGTAGCTTCACACATAATATCTATCATCTTGCACACAGACCCTCGGCACCCAGCACACCTTTCTCCACCCAGCTACATACCAATAGACATGGGCGGCTAGCTGGGACTTGGCCACTCCTCATAACCGTTAACGGCTGCATGCACACATCATGTTAACACCTCTTATTTTCTCATACTCCTTCAACCCAGAGCGCATTGGGACCATACCCCTGGTGAAAAGAACTATATAAATGATGGAAATTAATGAATGAATGTATTTTTCTAATTTAGAATCATGAAACCTATAAGTTCCATATGTTTACGATATTGTAAACAACATTAAAGTACAGAATAGGTCAAATGTAACCCTACTTTGGAGTGGAAAAACATAAAAAACTATTGTTGTAGCAAAAGAGTGGATAACCGTTTCTATTTCTGAGCTTTTGGACTTCAAGGCTACTGTGAAAACTGAAATAACAAAGGCATTAAAATGCAAAGGATGTAACTGCTGTCTATGAGAGTGCATTTTTTATGGGTAGATTAATGCTAGTGATTTACTTTGACCATTACTGACATAGTTAGATTGTGTCTGCAGCGTCACGAAAATGTTATACAATTCTTCCATGTACTGCTGTTGGCATGGCATTTTACTTGCATGTATTGAATGTTTCCAGGCGTTACCCTAGAGAATCAATGAGTAATTGTTTTGCATTCTACCCCTTTTCGCAAAATGTACTCACCATTTTAACACATTCAACATATTACTTTATAAATGTCCTCTGGTGTGCACAGCCGTGAGCCCAAAATATTTTATTAGGCTCCCTCACTACATTTGGTTGCTTGTGCTAATTTTGGGATATGTTTAGGCCTGTACACTCAAAATATTCAACAGACGTGACTGATCATGGTTCATTCAGAATCTGTGCCTCCTCAAGAGCTCCATGGCTCAGAAATCCGCCTGTCTCTAAGTGGTGGCAGTGGAGTCTGAAATAGAGCAAATTATGTGAGGAGAGATATGGGGTGCACAAGTTAATGGAACAATTTAATACTAAGAGGAGGAATTTAGAGATAGAGGAATAATGCACGGAGACCCAGTCAGGAACTCTGTTCAAGAAGGTTTAAGAGTATCAAGGGATTCAGTAGAGCAGACTTCTCTAAACTTAAACATTGGGCTGGATCATGACTTGACTTTCTGTCATCAAGTGGATCTGTGAGCCTGTAGCGTGCCTTACACAAGTGCAGCTTCTTCCACCATGGTGCTATATATGTAAACAGAGGTGTGGGTGCCAGGCTGCATCTTAGCATGTCTTCATTCTTCTGTATACACACATTAATTTAACTCCTCCCCTTTCGCTCACACAGCTCCCTGTGCCATGCTGCTCCCTCTGATGTCACCTGATCATGCACGTAATCAGAACACTACATCTTCCCCCCTTTTTAAACATGAAGTTAACCTTTATTCCATCTCTCGATCAGTCTCTTTGGTTTATTTCTGGCTTGCTTGGGCCGTCCAGTGGGGGCCTCTCAAGCTCCATCCGGACTGGACTGTTCAGGAGGGATCCTAAACTGCCATCAGAGTCTTCTCCATCACCATCATTGTGTTAATCTGATTCCCTTGTTCCTGCTTCCTCTCTCCATGGTTCCCTTTCCATCATCTCTGTACTCTTCCAGAAATGCAAGGAGTTCCTGGTTATGTGCCACCGTCCATCTCCTGCCATTATCAAGGATCCTTTAACTTGGTCAGTGGAGTGCTGCTAAATGCTGCCGTATGTTTGTGAGTGCGAGGTTGTCTTACAATGACAGTATCACCTTCTTGTTGGGTTGCTTCCCTTGCTCTCCTTCTGATATCGGCATGGTGCTTCATATCGGCCTAAGCAGTGGCATCTCGCTCACTTACCTACCGTTCTTTGGGGTATCGTTCTTTGGGCAGTGTGATGTGCGGTAATAGAGTTCTGACATTACACCCGAACATGACCTCTGATACTTCCCTGTGGTGCTATGGTGTGTCTTTCTGTAGTCTCTTATGAGTTAATAGAGCATCTACTCCACAGGTTCTCCCATTAAATGTGCAATCTGGATAGTCCTTTTGACGTTGCTCATGAAGCGTTCTACTATTCCATTTGCTTAGGGCCACAGCAGAGATTCCTTCTATGGAGGTCCGGGTTCTCTGAATGGGGACTTACCGGATCATTCCAACCTTGGAGGATCCGGTAAGTCCCCATTC
This sequence comes from Ambystoma mexicanum, assembly GCF_040938575.1. Taxonomy (NCBI): domain Eukaryota; kingdom Metazoa; phylum Chordata; class Amphibia; order Caudata; family Ambystomatidae; genus Ambystoma; species Ambystoma mexicanum. The sequence continues at coordinate 714,786,695 of NC_090934.1, read as the reverse complement.
AGAAAACTATTCCCCATTCCCATTCGAGCCCACATAGGGCTCAATGGGAATGGGGAGGGAACAAATAACGGGATTTGCTCCCTGGTCCCTTAACAGTCCTGCTAAGAATGGCTGGTTAGACCAGCCGTTCCTGGTGGGACCCGCTAAAGGACATCGGAATGTGGCGGTAGGGGGTTAACGGCACCGGCATCCTTACCGGTGCCGTTAACCCCCTACCTCAGCCTGTGGGTGTCAATGCGAATCCTGATGTCATAAGACCCTTTCTTGGGGTCCGCAACTATAGGTGACACCCCATGGGAGGGGCCAGTCACTGGCTCAATATTGTCTTGTTCAAGCAGCCTATGCAATTCTTTCTCCACCTACAGTTGGATGTTTATGGGGATGCCCCTATAGTGTTGGGGTTAATGTGTGGACTTAGTCGTCTTTTCCTTATTTTGCCAAGCCCCTTGAATAGTTTGGGAAAGAACTGTTACATTTTCTCAGAGGCATCGATGTGTTTGTGCCATGAGGTGATAAAGTATGTGGATCAGGCCCATGTCGAGGGCAGACCTAAAATGTAGGCAGCAGCCTCCAGCATATAGGCAACATCATGGACTTCCCCTTCTATGTGCATTCAGGTAGAAAATACCCTTTGCAGGGCAGGGGTGTTCTGGATCCTTAGGGGTATATATTCACCTCTGCATGTTTTAGTCTCAGGGCTTTCTGTAGTCGACCATATATTAAGGAAAGTGAAGTCTAAGTGACAGTTAGGCAGTGACTGTCAGTTTTTATTCTTGCTAAAACGAAATAACTCATGATTTCTGCATCCTTAACTTTGTCTGTCATTTAGTAGCCTGGTTTGGGAGCTCAGTGCTCGGCTTGGGTTGGCTGCTGCTTGGCCCATTTCCCATAAAACTTGGAAATAGCACGAAGCATGCGCAAAGAGGAAGTGAAGGCTAAGTGGCAGTTTGGAGTGAGGAGCGAGGTGTTGGTGAGTTAACTCCTCTGAGATGGTTTTCTTGAAATTGTCGCTGGACCTCATTATAAGTGGCATTTTGGAAGGATTGGTCTCATATTAGCTGAGATTACCAGTCATAAACGATGTGTCCTAAACTTTGTTCTCAAAAGATAAAATGAAAGAAGAGACATGTGCACAAAGTGAGAAAAGGGGAACGGAATTTAGCAGTACAAATATAGTGGGAACCTGAAAGGAAGGAAAAGAGAAACTTATAATGGAACAAACATTTCTGTTTTTTGATGTTACACCTGGTACAAGAAAGAGAAGAGGCTATTGAGGTATTTCACGGTAGTGAGGCAATTCCATTAAGCAACAGCTCCATGGTTGATAATAATTCACTGCTTAACTTGTTCGAGGAATTTAGACGACAATCTTTAGCGATTCCATTGGCGCCTGTGAATGATTTAGATATGGAGGCATTGAATAACAAAAACAATGTTATTGGATCTAACCTTTCAGGAATAACAGATTTGGTAAAATTGCCACAGGATTCCTCAGATCGGAGTGCCGAGAACAGGCTGTGGGAAGTCTTTTAATCCATACTGGAAGAATCAATGAATACTGCAAACAAATTGGAGGCCATTGCAGTGACACTTGATCCGGTATTTGGCCTTTGCTCCTCCCTTATTTAGGAACATTGGGAACTAAATATGGTAGTAGCTAAAATTGTCAATATCATGCTGCATAATTGACAATGTGGTGAGAAACAGATGGTGAATAATGATGTTGATGTAAGTGTGTGAGTGATCTTTGTACTGCAATAGAAGAGGATGAATAGGCAGGGGGCATGGCAAGTGAAGAACAAATATCTGGTGGCAGCTCAGAGTACCTAATCACCACTTACGAAGGTGAGGTAGGGTCTATGTCTGGGAGTAGAAAGTAAGAGGCGGGAAGGCTCTACGTATGGGAGCAGAAAGCTCTCCCGACGGAAGCACAACAATAAAAAATGGGAAAGAAAAAAGTACAGGCATGCTAATACTGCCGATTTGAATTCCCCTATAATGAATAGTGCATCATTGGCTGATATACATAAGAAGGGTGTTATATGTGTAACCAAAGGCAATAGGTTTGAATTGAGGTCCGGAATAATCATAATTGTAAAAAAAGGACATACGATTGATAAACATGTGGGTCCCATGGATAAATGGTTGAAGGGCATGGAGAAGGATGCCAACAGGAATGTTATAGTGCCAGAGAAGGAAGACACGTGAGCAATGTTAATATAAGTACAAACAAGATTATAGAATCACTGTCTTCCAGGGAAAAAGTGATTTATTATGACAAAATTGAAAGATTGGCTGTGAGTAATAGCAATACTGAAGGTAATGCATTAGATTCACCTGGAAAGGAGTTAGGCAAAGCTAATGGTTCCAAACTAGGTAAAAAGAAGAAGATCATTGAGATCAGTACATTTGAGGAGAGCCCCTATTTAAATCGGATTGGTTGTCAAAATTGTTACACATTGTTACACAACTATGAGATATAATATTAAAAGATATTGAAAGAGTAATACTGCCTTAATTAGGTAGTCAGAATAATTGGGTAATTGCACAGTTTGTCTCAACCATTATTGTGGAGCTTATTATGGCACACTCTAAACCATTAATGAGGAAGGACTATAAAATGGTTATCCGCAAAAAAGTTTCAAGTAACACGAAAGGCAAATTGTGGCTGTGCTATAGTGGACAGAATAGAATGAACATAGGCAAACAAGGGAATAAAGAGAACAGGGATATGTGGATCCCGGATAGGACATATTTTCATGAGCAATGAGAAACAGGGGAAGGATATGCACCTGTAGTCATCTCCTGGAACACTAGTGGGTTCCGCTCCTACTTACATACTGAGGGCATGCAATTAATAGATAACTGTGATGTCTTTGCATTTCAAGAGACTTGGGATAGTGAAACTATCCTGATTAATGAATATAATGTTTTGGTAAGACCCACAGTTACTATAGGAGTAGGACACCCGGTTGGAGGGCTCTGTATAGGTGCTATGTCCCCTCTGGTGGTAACAGGGCATGATAAACACAGTAGCTCACCTTTTTTTGCTATGTGCGTTTGTTGGAAATATGGGGAAGTGTGGTGATTTCCTGTTGATTAATGGTTGTTCTCATCCTGGGGGCACCTATATAAAAGCATTAAGTAAACTGATCTTGGATACCATTAAAGGATGGATGGGGGAGTTCCCCAAATCTGAAATGATGGTGGTGGGAGATTTTAATTCCTACTGTGATATTGCCGCTAATATAGTAGAGGAGTGGAAGGAATTATGCAGTATATTTGAGATGAATGCACCTATAGAATTGGGTAGAGGCTGGAAATATTGATCTTCCTCTGTGCAAATAACCAATAGTCTTAAATAGTGTGAACTGTTCCAAACTTGGGGATTATCTTATTTGAACCCTAATAGCAGCAAGGGTGAAAAGCAAGAATACACTTGGAGCAATGGGAAAGTTAATTACCGAATTTACTACATATTTGCTAACTACGGTATAAGAGGGAAATTGAAAGAATTTGAACATATTTGTACTGCTCTCAGTGACCATGCAGTGTTAAAATGTACATTACGGGAATCATATAATAGAAAGCAATACAAAACAACTAAAACAATGTATGTTCAGTTTACAGCAGGAGGACTGATCAATTGGGGCAGTTGGATATAATCGAGATGCTCAATATGATATTAATGACCATGAAGAGTATTAGCATTACAAAAAACATGGGGAAACAGCACGATAATATATATGATAGAGAGTTTCATAATGAGAAAAAAAGAATCAATGCAGAGGTAAAGAGTATTAAACAGAATTTGGACCTGGACTGGGATCAGAAAGGTAGAATGATAGCAATATTTTCATGAAATGTAACAATTGGCTGAGGTCATATAGGCATAATATAAAAAATGACAACTGGAGAAAAATCATCTACTTGTATAGATAGTAATTAATGGAAGATGGTAATAAGGATTTGAATGTTATCCCTTTTGAAAAATGGATGAAGTATGTTGGCCTTCTGTATTATGTGGAGTGTAATGGACATCAACCGAGTGCAAATCTGTTGAAGGAAAATTTGTTAGAACCCCCATTTGATGAAGAGGATATTTTGCAAATGATCACTAAATTGAATTCCTCTGTAGCGCCTGGCCATATGGTCTGTCAAAATGTTGTCATTAATCAATACCCAGCAGAATGGGCAAAGCTACTAATGAAACTGTTTACCTTGATTTGTCAAACAGGGAGAATAGCCAGTAGCTGGTGTAAAGCAAATCTAGTGCCTTTTTTTTAAAAAGAGAGTGAGAACTAATCCGGCCAATTATCGTCAGTTAACAATCTCAAAATCAAGTACTTGGATTAGAGAAAAAAATGTATTGTCCCCTCAGCAAACAGGCTTTAGGGGTGACTTCAGTACTTTGGATAATATGTTTTCATTGAACCATATCATCTCTGATACGATTGGTAACAAGGGTCAGAGTTTGTACATATGATTTATTGATTATTCCAGAGCCTGTGATTGTGTCAGGCTCTGGAACACATTGCAGAGCTGGGAAATTTGTCTGAATGTTTTGCATTTCCTAAGAGCTATGTATACGGACACTATTGTGACTATGTGTCTGGATAAGGGCTCTATTAACAACCCCTCTCTTGTTACTAACACAGGGTTGAAACAAAGCTTTGATATCTCTCTGGTGCTTTATAACTTATATATAGCAGATACGAAAGAATCTCTAAGTATTGTACACTGTCACCCCCCTAAAATTGATAATACAGCACTAAGATGGATGACATATGCTGATGATACTGTAATTATGGATAAACCACCAATTGGGCTGCAAAGACTGCTCAACGTTCTGCACATAAATGTGATGAATAATAATCTGTGTATCAATGTCAAGAAAACTAAGATCGTGATAATAGGGGCTCGCAAAGATAAAAAACAAAAAGAATATGCCTGGGCCCCACACAAACCCCAAAGCTCCCCGCGATTGTGCCTTTGCCCCCCCACTCACCCTCTTGCCCCCTGTGAGTATGCCTGTGCCCTCCAGACCCCCATTCCCCCTGTGAGTGTGCCTGTGCCCCCACCCACATCCTTGCCCCCCTTGAGTATGCCTGTTCCCCCAACTGACCTCCTTGCCCCCATGAGTATGCCTGTGCAACCCCACCCACCCCATGCCACCCCCTGTGAGTTTGCATGTGCCCCCCAGCCACCCACATGGCCCCTGTGAGTGTGCCTGTGCCCTCACCCAGCCCCATGCCCACTGTGAGTGTGCTTGTGCCGCCCTCCCACCTCCATGCCCCCCATCAGTGTGCCTGTGCCCTCCACCCACCCCCATTTCCCCCTTGATTGTCTTGTTGCCCCCCACTTCCCCAGACCTCCCCTTCCTGTTAATTTCAGGCTCGACCTCAATTGCCATCAGGCATAGTAATTTGTAGCCGTTTGTCTTTCACAACCACATGCCCTCTCCTCCCCCCTCTCCCTCCTCTCTGCCTGTCTTGCAGCCACCTTTCCCCTCTCCTCCTCCCGTTCTTTATTTTCATTAGCACTTACTCCTATCATTTGTCCCATGGTATCTGATAGCATCTTGTCTGTTCCCCACTTCCCTCCTTTTCTTCTCTCCCACTCCCCCTAAGCAGTTTTCTTAATCATCGTTTGACCTATTATGATAGCCGCTTATTTTTTCCTCTCCTCCTCCCTCTCTCCACTCCCCTTTAATCCCCCTCCCCCACCTCTTGTAATTCATTCACTATATCAATTGTTGTCAGGCATAGTAATGTTAGTGCTGGTTTTGTCTCATGCTTCCATCCCCCTTTTCTCCTTAATTGTTCCTTGCACTTGCACTTACTGAAATGTCGCCAGGCTGATTATGAAAATTATTTTTCCCATTCTAATTGTTACAAGGACTTGTAAGAATGTAACTGTATCCCCTCTTGTTCCCTCCCACCTTGATGCATTTTGAAACACTTTGTGTATAGGTGCTATACAAATAAACAATCAATTTAATTCAATTAAATTCAATTGGAAACTCGATAAAGAAGTACTGAAAGTAGTTGGTATCTATCTGTATCTGGGTATACCAATAGTGAATAAACCCCCTAGGGCATTCTATGAAAACATAATAAAAGGTAAGATGGTGAGCAAGTGTAATGTTATCAGGAGATATTTGTCAAAAAATGGGGGATGCTCCATTGAAGGGTTTTTGGAGATCTACAGAAGTAGTATAGTGTCAGGTATTTATATGCCTTAGAAACCCTTGAGCCTAAATATATGACATGGTTCAACAATCTGGAGGCGAAATGATGGAGATCTGTGTTATGCTTACCAAAGGTGATCCCCGTAGAAGCGATCAGATGTGAACTGCGTCTGGTTTCTTTGACTACCTTGTAGAAGATATGGTGTCGTAAAATATACATTAAGATAATGCTAAAACAGAAGAACCAGGAAAGTCTTATGGGCATGATAGCTGCGATCATGAATAAGGAAAAGCAAAATCAGCTCATGTGGAGCTTACAAACCACAGTTCTCTGCTTCCTACAATCTATTCACCTGAACATGCCACAAGAAGAAAAAGGAAATACCCAGTTTCCATGTTCAACTTAAAAGAAAGGCAATGGAGTGGGATGTGTCCAAAACTTGATGAGTAAAAATACAATTATATAAATGCTATATTATGCAAGGTTTTAAAGTAGCAAAACCTTTTAATTATTCATTAAAATTGTGTAATCAGGATATTTTGAGATTTATACTATTTCACCGATTTAATATATTAACCTACTATGAGTATTTTGGGGCCTGGTCTTCAGTACCCTATGAAGAAAGAATATGTAGAATTTGTAAGTATGAAATGTAAACGATTAGACACTTATTAACAACATGTGATAACTTGCAGGCTTGTTATTATAAGGGGTAAAGCGACTTGGTCAGTGATATTAGAATGATACACACTGATCCATTTTGGGCCGTCATTTAGGCAGCAGAACCTTTGATATATGTAGGAGCAGCTTATTACATTTGGAAAGAAATCCTCACAATGGCATAGAGATGAATTTGTATACTTTGTAGGATGTATCATTTGGTGTATGTAGTAGGATGATTTTCAATTATTTAATTATTTATTGATGTGACAGTTGAAAAGTAATTGTGTGGATTGTAAATGGAAATATGAAAAATATGTGATTTTATTGGAGGGATTGTTAATAAGTAGTGTATGTGATGATGCTAAATATAAATATATATATATATATATATATGTGTCTTTGCTAATGATGTTTATGGTTGCCATTGTGTCCACTAGGAATTCTGTCGACAGTCTTTGGATATGAAGTAGCAAAATAGGGCTATGTTCTTTGGCCGTAGGGTTTCCCAGGCCATATAAGTACTCTTTCTTCTGTGGGATATATTGAACCACTCAACAGCATTGCACCACATCACCAAGCTGTATTTGCTCAAGAAACAGCAACTTGGCTGCGCTGGCTCCTGTGCACACCAGGACCTCAAAACTGCATTTTGGCAGCAACAAAAGATGGCTGCACCATCCTGCCTATAAACTTCACGCAAGACGGAACAAGGGGACACACTGAAAATGTATGCCAGTGTGTTCTGAGACATATATATGGAATCAAGTGAACCGGCAGCACTGCATTGCTGCAAAAGCCAAAAATTCCCCTTCAGAATGAAACCTTTTTTCACCCTTACAAAATGCTATGTTATGCTATTTCCATCTGTACATTCTGAAACCACTATGATGGAAACGGCCCTGCCAGGCCCAGGATAAGTCATTGTGCCTCAGAAAAACCGGGAATAATTCCTGAATGGCAGGTTCTGTTAAAGTAGATTTGAAAGAAATGAACAAGCAACTTTCTTTTCACTCTCACAGGAACACACGTTTATTTCTTGCCAAAATGTATCCAGGCGCAGCAGTTCAAAGAGACGTTTTACTCTCTGAGCCAGGTCAAGGATAAATGTACCTGTACTTTAGATAAGAGTCCTGCTGCAAGGAAAATGACTACAGATGCAAAGACAGTGGCAATCTGATTAAAGAAAGAAATAATAGTAGTTTTTAACATATGTGGACAAATGGGCTCTGCTGACTAAAGAGAACAAAATGGCATGTTTAAAACTAAATTGTTAATGAAAGCCTGTTTATTTAGCAATGTAAAGGAATTATGTTCATGGTGATAGGTTTGTTTAATTCAAGACCCAAAGTAAGAAATTAACCAGTTTAAAACACATAGGGCCTCATTACGACGCAGGCGGTGAGGGGTTAACGGTGCCGTAAAAGGTGTCGGCACAGTTAAACCCTTACCGCCTAATTACGAGGTCCCTTTGCGGGTCCTGACCTTAACGGCTGGGGGCAAAAATGGGAATGGGGAAGGGCCAATGGTGAATGGGGAATTACCGTCCCGCCAACCTTGGAATGGGGCGGTAATACCGCCATTCACCATGGCGGAGTTGGTAAAATACCGGCGTCAACCATGGCGCTAATAGCGCCATGGTTAACGCCAGGGTCGTAATGTGGCCGGTAGGCTGGATTCGCAAGCTCTCAGGAAAACTTGTTATTCCAGTTGCCAGCCATGACACTCCTCCAAGGAAGGGAGATACACCATAAATCCAGGACATGTAGGTGCGAAGTGCCAGCTTGGAAAACTTTTTCAATAGGACAATGAAAGTTCACATGCTCATCAGCCATTTGTCTGTGCTTGAGGCTGGGACAATAGCAGTCCTGGGGCACTCACCTGTCAAGTGTGAAGGGGCAATAAAACCTTCAATTAAAACTGGAAACCTCCTTGCCTGGAAGGAAATGGCAGCTGATTGCAGTTGGAGGAAGAAAAAAAAACAGGACCAAGTAATAAAGGGACTGCCTTTTGGACTATATTATAAAGAAACTTTAAAGACTTTTATTTCTGCAGCAGGAATTATCAAAAATTTGAAAAGTTTGCAGTGTTAAATCTAATTTTGTTGGCTATCTTTTAAAACTTGGTTGAACGCATTGTCCCATGGGGAACAGAAGTTAAAAAATATTTCAGATTCCAGCGAAAGTATTAATGTGGCAAACATAAGAATGTGTACATACAAGTCTGTGGACAATTCGCGTTTGTGTATAAAATTGTGGAATTTTAGGCCAAATCTTTAATGTGTAAAACTACCACAATATGTCAGAAAGGCGAAACAAGGTCGCACAGACCTGAGGATTGGCCAGTAATGTGATGCACATAATATGTAACCTATGTGTATAATTTGCCAAGAGATTGCCAGTGAAGAAATGTATGTTTTTGGCAAAATCGGATTTTAAGTAAATTAAATGCGGGAGTGTTGGGACATTGTAAACCTCACCTCATAAACCTGACATCATCCCCTTAGAAATCCAACTAACTAATAGCGAGGCGGAGACTAGCTCCCCAGCCCAATCCAAGTAGTTTAGGGGCAGGCGTAGTTAATGCTGCCCGGCCTCTAACTTGATGATGTCATTTTGCATTATAAATAAGGATCCCTAACAAGACCCTGGACACACACTGATTCCTGATTTCCTACGCCGACGTCCTGTTCCTGTCTGTTCCTGTCTTCATCTTGCATTTATCCATCTAAACTCCAAATCCCAACCAGAAGGCCAAGCATTGGTGATCCTGCTTCAGCTGGGCCTCAATTCTAAAATAATCCCAATAACCAAGGGAAATGCGGTGGTGTTTTGGGAAGTATAGTGAATTAACCTGGCTTGCCACTCACTGCATGCTGATGCCATCCTGCTACCCTGATGCCCTATCTTATCCAGTAACCAGAAGTGCTACCCGGTAATCAGTCCACGCCTAGCCGATCCTGTCCCGTTCATTTTGTCTGGCTGTCCTTTTTTAGACCAGGCCCGTGTGAGACCAGAACAGCTGACTGTCCAAAATCCAAAAACTAAAAAGAAGTTGACTGTGAGTATCAATTGTTTAGTTCCATCCCAATCTCTAAGTCATCCTATACTTATCCTGATAACTTGTAATATTGTCAAGATCATTTGAATTCTTATGCTGGCACTATCTATGTAGTAATTTTGTCTTGTAAAATCCTAAACTATTAATCCTGTTTTGAGTGATCGGACTGCGTCCGCCAGGGTGGGCGTCGAGGTGCTAGGGTTGAACTCACAAACCTGAATGCTCTAGTGTAGAGTAAAACTGTTCTTGTCAAAATTGATTTCTTTTCCTTTTTGCGCCTTCATTTTCTCAAAAACGCACCTCACTAGATCTTGCATAACTCACTCAATTTAACCTCATTTCACTTCCATATTGTTCCTGTGATCCGTAGCTACAATATTTCACCCGTTTTTATTAAAAACCGTTGTGGTAAATTCAGGCGGGAATTGCAAAAGTTTGCTAATTTTACAACGTGTCATTTTGATTAAAACTGTTTTAGATCTTCCATTTAATTCCGAATTGTATGCTTTTGCTCAATCCATTGCTTGTGATTGCTAGTATTTTTCCAGTGTTGCTCCAGTAAAGAATTATTTTTATCATTGGTGATTGCTGCTCCATATTAATAACGGTATGATTGATTTTGAATTTTAAAATAAATAAATACATATTACATTTTATCAACCAGCCTGGTTCACGGTCCATTGTGACCCGGGGTATTTGAAAAAGGGGTGTGATATGAGTGGTGTAACATCTTAATATTGAATCTAATCTAACATAAGCATTTCAATCGTGCACTGCATACTGGGCCAAGACTAAGGTGTGTGTCGCCTGATTGAAATCCTTAACACTTCTTTGGTTCTTCCTGATCGGGTTGCCTGGGTCTTTGTATTCTCCTGGCCTCTTCGGTCAAGGAACAGCTAGAGCTGCTGTCCAAGGCAGATTGTTCAATCAGGCATCTCACGTATCGCTTGGGCCCTCGCTGGTGCCTCGAACTACAGGGACGACGTGTGTGCACCTCAAAATATGTTTTTTTAGGCACTCAGCTTCCTTCAGCTCGGTCATTGGGGCATTGGCGTGGCCATTCATACAGTGTAGGCATCTCCATGTGGAGTGTGGTTGAACGGTCTTTTGGCCAGGACGTCCTCACTTGTGCGCTTTCTCCCCTTGCCTGACTGCGTGACATGTGGCACACCACTTTGAAGTGGTTCTCTCCATCACATGCTGTGCATTGCTGACCTTGCAGTCTAGATGGTAGGTCCCTTTTAAGCATGGGTTGCAGTGTTGCCAGTTTTGCAAACTCGTCTGCTGTGGAGATAGTTTGGCAGTTGATTGTCCCCAGATAGCCACTGATGTCTGGACTTGCTTGCCTGTAGGCACTGTTCTACCACAACACCCTAGGCCTTGGGATTGTAGGGTCCTGTTTGGGTTGTGCGGGCTGCAAGGCTTTTGGGCTTGTACTGTAGTGTTTACTGGTGGGTTCTCATGGTCACTCTGTAAGAAACACAGTCCAACTATGACTCAGTGGATTCCCTATTTAATTTTCTTTTGTGTAGGGATATGCAGGATGTTAGTCTCAGATTGAAAAATGAAGAAGAAGAACAGCTTGGTCTTCCCACGCCTTCACAGCATTTGTCACATGGCATGCACAGGGAAATGTCTGGCCTCCACAGCACTTGTTTGTGTAAATCTTTATGTCAAACCCCACCAACGCTCTTTGTGAGCATGTCGGTGTAAGCACATTGCAAGCTGTACACATACCTTCTAGCCCGTTCTGGGCCACTGTACCTCAGGGGCAGTCAGTAATCACTGCACATACATGTGCAGCCTTCGGATTCCATTATTTGGATCAACAGTGCTCCAAAACAATCTTTCACACTCTTTCTCTGTTGCACTTCACTACGGGTGCTTGTACCCGCCGGTACGCCACTGCTCCTGTTCGTCACCAATGTACCGTGCCTTACAAAAGTGCAGCTTCTGCCCGCAGGGCGCCATATATGTAAGAGGAGGCACGGACACTAAGCAGCATCTTATCACGTCTTTATGCTTCTGCATACACCCATTAACTAAACTCCTCCCCTTTCTCTCATGCCGCTCCCCATGCCATCCAGCTCCCTCCCATGTCACCTGATCATGCACGTGATCAGAACACTACAGAGCCCAATTAAAAGATATCACTCCTAAAGATGTATCACATCAGCAAGCTATTCCACTTCACCTTTGCCACAATAGCATCACATGAATCCACAAATAGTGGGTCTCAATTTTAAAATAAAAACAAATAGAAACAACATGAAAAAATAACTGGAGCTTACAAGTGCTCGTTAATTAAAACTTGTGCCTTCAGTGCATGCCATGGTTCACATAATTAAAACACAGGGCATCATTACGAGTTTGGAGGTAGCCATGCCCTTAACAAGGGCATGGCTACCTCCAAACTCGGGTCCGGGTCTGTGGTCCTTGAATGGGGAAATACTGGGCCATTCCGACTTTGGAGGGCCCGGTATTTCCCCATTCAAGGAACCCGGACCCGGACCACCTCCATTCCCATTTGAGCCCCCATAGGGCTCAATGGGAATGGGGAGCATGCTAACAACGGTCAGTTAATGACGGGCCCGTTGTTAGCATGCTTGTCCCCTCGCGGGACCTGCAAAGGACGTCAGGTCTGACCAGAGCGGGTCCCGTGAGGGGACTTCGTAATGAGGCGGTACGGGGTTAACGGCGCCGGCACCTTTACCGGTGCCTTTAACCCCTTACCGCCTCACTTATGGGGGGTCAACAATAGCAAGTGTTGCCTCAATTGCCATAGTAATGCATCTATATATGTTAAAGGTGCCATGTAATAGGAAGTTCCTTCGCATGCCAAATGCAGTCTGAAATGCTTGAGTGATATAATTAAATCCCACGTAATGCCATATTATACATTGTAGAGTCATCACATGTACAATAGGGCCTCACATGTGTATGTGGTGTAAATATACCCCAAAAGCAGTTTCAAATGTTTAAACTTCAAAGCTGTATACCTTTGACCTAATGAGTCAAGCCTCTCGGTTTCAGCGTAATTCTGTTTGTAGTATTTACTTTGCCTTTTACCTACGTTTTTTCGATTTTGGCGCAGTTGGTGTGGTTCCCTGAATTCTCCCATTGGTCACAACAAACCATCATGCTCTTCTAAATCTTTGTTCATCCCTTCAACTCTTTAAATATGTTAGTTGTTACAAACTTTATTTTTTACTTTTTTAATTTGACGCACTCAGTATTGATATTGGTAAATCGCTGTTTTGACTATTTATTTTCACGTATTTCTTATACCTGTCATTGTATATGAGAATGTCTTTGTTGACTGTAAGTACATGGATATTTGCTGGTCATCAACCACAAATGAATGTATATCTTCTTTGACATTTGCCAGTGTAGTCAGTGTCATCTGGCAGGTCTGAATCCTGACTAATATCTGACAAGGAACATGTGGGCTTTGTGGTAGTCGCAGAAATGTTTCATGGACCCATTTCAGAGGACATTACAAAAGAAGGGAAGGGAAGAGTGAGCATTTACAAGTGTGCAACAATATGGGCAGTGATTGGAAGGAGAGCTCTTGGACCCATGTGGAGGGTGAAGTCTGAGCTGGGAATTAACATGTCTGAAGGTATGTCAACTTGTGCATTGTCTGCAGTGTGTCATAGCTTTGGAAATTATTTTGAGGAGAGGTCTAGTTGGAAAAGCTGAGCCAGGAAGAATCTGGGAGGTGTGTAATCACACATGTTGGTTGCAGCCACTGGCGTAACGGGGGCCCCTGCAAACCTGCGGTGAGGGGGGCCCCACCAGCACATGTCCTGGGAGGGGACCCCACTTGGAGGAAAACAAATGAAAAATATATTTATTTCCCCAAAACAATAATCTTTTTGCTTTCACTTTGCATTCATAAAGAAATTATTATTGTAACAGAAATCATGGGCCTCATTACAAGGCGGGCGGAAAGGGTTTAACGGCACTGGTAAAGGTGCCAGCGCCGTTAAACCCATTCTGCCCTATTACGAGGTTCCCTTGCGGGATCCGCTCTGGACGTATGGTCAGACCAGACGTCCTTTGAGGGTCCCGCGAGGGGCCAAGGGAGCTAACAACAGGCCCGTTATTAACAGGCCCGTTGTTAGCTCCTTCCCCATTCCCATTGAGCCATATGGGGGCTCTAATGGGAATGGGGAAGTTCCGGGTGCGGGTTACCTGAATGGGGAAATACCGGGCCCTCCAAAGTCGGAATGGCCCGGTATTTCCCCATTCAGGGACCACAGACCCGGACCCAAGTTTGGAGGCAGCCATGCCCTTATTAAGGGCATGGCTGCCTCCAAACTCCTAATGAGGCCCAACGTCTTTATGAAGGCAGAGTGACTACAAAAAGAAACTTTCTTTTTGAAGTCCAAGGGATACCCCACCCCATGCAATGGAAGACCCTAGGCTGAAGACTTCCATGTCATGGGGTGGGGAAGCCCTATGACTTAAAAAAGAAACAGTGGGCCTCATTATGATTTTGCCGGTCTGGAAACAACAGTACTGGTAAGCTTCCCGGTACAGTTGTTTCTGGACCGGCAACCTACGAGTTCTGTGAGCGGGTGCCTTTCAGCCTGCCAGGTGTGACTGGCGTGCAGAACTCGACGGATGGGACTCAAATGGGAATGGGGTGTAATATTTTCGGGCGCACAGGAATGGGCAATTACCAGGTTCGCCCGGGCTGTAATGAACCGGTAATTGCCCATTCCCGGGCCCCGGAAAATACATGACTCTGGCGGCAGCCGTGCCAGTATTTACCGGCACGGCTACCGCCAGGTTCATAATGACCCTCAGTATCTTTTTGAAGTCCCTATGCATTCATAAAGAAATTATTTCTGTTGTGGTTCAGTCCTTAAAGGAAATCATTTCTTTATGAAGTCAACGTGACTTCAAAAAGAAACAATTTGTTTTTGAAGTAATAGAGCTCCCCTTAACCCCATGACAGGTGCATGTGTGAGTGTATGGTGAAAGGGTGCACACTTAAATGTATAGGTGGCTTCCTGTGTGACTGTATGGTGAAAGGGTGCACACTTAAATGTACGGGTGGCTGCCTGGGTGTGCCTGCATGGTGAAAGGGTGCACATTTAAATGTATAGGTGGCTGACTGTATGAGTGTATGGTGAAAGGGTGCACACTTAAATGTATGGGTGGGTGCCTGGGTGTGTGTGCCTGTATGGTGAAAGGGTGTACACTTTAATGTATGGATGGCTGTGCATGTGTGTATATGGTGAATGGTGTGTGTGCTTGTGTTCAGAGGTGCAAGAAAACCTACATTTCGGGGGGCTAACCCTTCAAATGTTGGGAGAGGCGCTAACTTCACAGGCGGTGCGGGAGGGGCAAACTTATTTGTGTGGGGGCATCTTCTTTTCTTTACGTATTTTAATGAGACTATTCTAATGCAGCTTCAATGTGAAAAGCGGTTAAATCTCTCCTGTAAGATTTCAAGCTCCCACTTATGGACTGCTTAGAGAATTGAGTGGTCGCCTGTTCCCTCTCTACCCTTCAAATTCTTCCCCTGGCATGCAAGTACTAAACCGACATCACAATTTCAATTGGCTAAAAAAGGTGGTATTTGAATGCAGGTACTAACAGTGAAATGCTTTATGTTAGTAATTGCTGGGCTCTTGATAACAGCAAAACCCAGGTGCCGTTTAACATCTTTGTCCTGTTCTGTCCAGCAACTACTTTGAAGGTCAGCCAGGTCGAGTCAACATGGCCCAACATTTTGGTGGCGGGGGATAGGAGTGCTGAAACCCTGTCAACTCAATGCCTTAATTAATTATTGATAATCTTCATTAATCCTAGCCCTATTCTTCCTCGTCCCACTACTTGTGTATGAGGCCCTCTGTCTCATACACAAGTACTGGGATGAGGTAGAGGTACATGGAGGTAGAGGTAGAGGTACATCCGACTTAGCTACCTGTAGTCTTCATTACTCCTAGTCCCACTCTTCCTCATCCCAGTACTTACCTATGAGTGAAGGAGCCTCATGTGTAAGCACTGGGACAAGGAAGAGGGACATGGAGGTAATTCTGGACCAAGGAGATGATTTTGGAGGTTGGGGTAGGCGTGAGAGGGAGAGGGTATGTTTGTGGGGGCGGCCAGATTGTGTGACAAATCATACTGGTTGTCCATGTCCAGTCTAAGCAGGCATGGTATGTGGCATTAGTGGTTAGAGAGACATTTTGGTGCAGCCAGTCTAGTCATTCCACAGTTTGGTATGAATTTTTTTTATAACTGGGCATTTCTGAGAAAGCAGTCCTGCTAAGTGTAATTACCTGGCTTGAATATCATGTTGCTGCTGCCAGACTAGTTGTTTCTTATGCGGGCATTGTATATTTTTCTTGGAATCTGTGATGATAAAATGATCTGATATGCGTCATTTATAACGCGCCTGTACACAAGTGTTTCTAGGCGCGACAAGACATGGGAGGGAAGATAGAGGGAGGACAAGACAAACATTCTTACTAGGACTTGTGTCATTCAGGTCGTCCAGGTGATAGAACTAGAAGTGCAAGAGGAAAGGGAGGTGGGAAGTGCAAGGGAGAGGGGAGGGAAAAACAGGGCAGCAGTTATTTGAGTAAGTGCAGGCAGGGCAGTGCAGATCTGGGTAGTGCAAGGAGAACACGGGACTGTAGTGTTACAGTTACAGCCCCCAAGTGCATGGTAGGCCCAGAGGCAGTGCCGGGGTGACTGATCAAGAAAGAGTATGGACATAGTGAGACTCTGAGGGTAGCCCAGCAACCAGTCGGTACAGCAGACAGGTAGATCAGGTAGGCCAGGAGGGTAGGGAGAGAGAGAAAGTAGAGAAGAAGAGGAAAGTTTCGAGCTGCCTCCGGATCTTCAAGTGGTCCGGCTCAAGTTTGAGAGAGGCAGGGAGGCCTTTTCAGAGGGAGCCACCTGCATAGGAGAGAGATTTACCACCCCCCCCCACCACTCTCTGCCTGGGGAAGTGTCTAACCCTTAGAGAGTTGGAGGTAGCTGAGCGAAGGGCTTGAGAAGGAAGGTGTTTTGAAAGAGAGCGATAGATGTAGTGTGGGCACAGGCCCAGAAAGCTTTGTGGACAATGCAAAGGGTCTTGAACTTGATCCTTACAGCAACCGGGTGCCAATTGATAGATTTCAGCTGGAGAGATATGATCCCTGAGCCCGAGGCCAAGGATAAGTCACGCAGTCCTGTTCTGGATTAGTTGCAGAGGGCAGAGAGTAGAGGAAGGCAAGTAGTCCAGCCTAGAGAGAACCATGGCTCTGGAGATAGTGAGTTTCTGGGGGAAAGAAAGGGAAGAGTCCCTTTGAGGAGGAGCAGCTGGTAGTTGGACTTCTTGTCGATATCCGAGATATGAGGAGAGAAAGAGAAAGTGGAGTCAAAGATTACAACCAAGTTTTTTGCCTTGCAGGAAAACGAAAGAAGAGGGCTCAAGGTGGGCAGAGAGAGTGCGAGAGGAAATGCAGGAGCACGGGTTCCAATGAGAAGGATCTCCCTCTTACTGGCATTAAGGGAGAGATCGGTAGGTGTGCACCAATCCTGAATCGCGGATAGACAGTCAGGAATGAGAGAGAGAGAGGAGTCTCATGGGAGCATGAAGGAAATCTGAGTGTCATCTGCATAAGAGGAGAGGATAGAGATCAGGTGGGCCAAAGGGGCCAAGAAGAGCTTGAAAAACCAGGATGAGAATATGGAGCCCTGGGGAATGCCACAAGTATAGAGAGATGTGGCAGAGTAAGGGACCAAGGTGCACCTGGGAGGGGCAGTCCAAGAGGAAGGAGGTCAGCCACTCAAGGGCCTGATCCATGATTCCAAGGTTCTCATGAAGTCGATTAATCAGGATGGCATGGTTGACCATGGTTAAAGGAGAGGAAATATCAAGGAGGACGAGGACAGAAGGAATGCTGTAATCAAGGTTAGAATGCAAATGTTCACAGGTGTTTAGGAGAACATTTTCCATGCCTCTGGCAGCTCTGAAGCAAAACTGATGGTCATGGAGACAACCAACAGATTCAGTGTGGCGAGTAAGCTAGTTTTTTTTTCCAGCAGTTTGCCCAGAAAAGGGATGATGGATATTGGGCGATAGTTTTCCAGGCAGGCAGGAAAGGCAGACGGCTTCTTGACGAGTGAGTGCACAAGAGAGTGCTTAAGGGGATAGGGGAACATTCCAGTGGTAAAAGAGTGATTACAGAAATCAGCCAAGGCTGGAGCGAGGGTGTCAATATGGTCCTTGATGGTTCTAGAGGAGAATGGGAGCACCTGCTTGGACACCACTTTCAAAGATCAGACTTGTCTAGAAACCTCATCAGGTATTGTCAGAGAGAAAGAAGAGAAAGGAGGAAGAGAAGTAGAGCTGGCCAATGGGGGGCCAAGATAGGAAGAGAGAGAGGAAATGGGGGTATGGATGTCCTGAGTTTTAGCAGTGAAGTGAGAGAACAGAGCCATACAGAGGGTCTGCGAGGGAACAGGAGACGTAAAGACCACAACAGGATTGACCAGTTACTGTTCGCACCCTCTCCCATTCCCATTGAGCCCTATGGGGGCTCAGATGGGAATGAGGAAGGTCCGGGCCTGGGTTCCTGCAGGGAGGAATTACTGGGCCCTCCGAACTCGGAATGGCCTGGTAATTCCCCATTCTGGGAACCTGGACCCGATTTTGGCAGCAGCCATGCTGCCAATAGAGGCATGGCTACCGACGAAGTCGTATTGAGGCCCATTAGCTTTATAGCTCTCATGTCTTCCTTTGTCACATTGATACCCTTTATCGTGGTGTTAATCATTTGCAGAAGTTCCCATGTGGTGATTTGCAACCATTTGACATTCACTGTTGTCTGGATTCCTGGCGTAAAGATAGTCATGAATACCGTAGCAGTCTGACTGAGCAATCTGTGTTCATATGAAATAGCATCAAAAGCTTCTTTGGACTTAGCTGAAGTAGTTCTCTACATTTGTTCGATTGAGAAATCCATCTGTTCTCCTATCCCTCATGTGGGCATTTGTTTACTCCCCAATGTTCAGGTCGTTCTTTGGGATCACTAATGCTGGAATATGAACACTCACTTTGGAACACTGCCCTCCCCAGTACTTGGTCAACTGCAAATATGCTCTGGATCCACAAGCCCAATAGTGATCCATTATCACCACTGTTCCATCATTTATGCCTGGGACATCGAAAATTTGACTGCACTGCTGATTCATTCCAACTTTTCTTGTGCCATTGTTTCTGAAGCATAGCTCTGCACAACCAGAGGGACTATCTGCAACAGGCCTCCTTTGTCATCAACCCATGTCAGCAAATTTGCAAGCTTCAGCCAGAGAGGTTTGCATCCCTTCACCACATAATATATAACTGGTTTGAAGACTCCTGTTACTGCCACCGCTCTGCATAAAATCAGACCTTCCTCTCAACCGTCTGGAGAGAGTACTGTTCCTTTGATTTGCATCTGGCCTCTCTCCCTGCATCTTCACAGTTCTTCATAATTCTTCTGTTGACAATTGAGCTTCTTTTCACTCCCCATCAAATTCCTGCTCCATTTATTCCAGGCTATTCAAATATTATCACATGATCTCTAGTGTGTGGTCTCTCTCTTGTCTTTAAGTCTTGCACGTAATCATCTTCTTCTAGAACTGTCTTCTCATTTACCCATACCAAATTTGCCGTTTGACCCTGGATCTGACCTCTCGCATGGCAGAGCGCAAGGTGTGTCAGGCAATGTGCTTTCTGAATTGGTACTTCTATAGCTATGAATATCTTAGTGTTCCCAATGCATAAGGTAGGAGAATACAAACATAGCAACTTTCCTTTGAGGTTCTCTCTCCAACCTTTTTCATGTGCTGGTACCACATGTTACCCAGTTGTGCCGTGCTGTCTAGGTAATTATTTAATTCATATCCATCTTCCCTTATGCTTCTCTTATGCCTCCCTTTTGTAAAGTGAGTGCTTACATAATACTCATGAAGTATATCAAAAACAGACCTCTCTAAAGGGGGAATCATAGGAACAATTGTGAGAGAAATAAGTGTCTTTGCATGGCCCACTGATGTGGGAACAATCACAAATGGTCTTGGCCTGTCAGTAATGGATAAATCTGTGAGAGTCACCGGAGTTGGAAGAATCACAGGGACTTCTTTTTTGCTTGGACCAATGAAATAAACAGTGTGGATCAACAAAATCAGGAAGACAATGATAAATGTTGGGCACGCATACATTATGCACCAGTAGAACAATCCCCATCAGTTACGAGTTTCCCACATCGTTGAACTTGTTCATTCTCCGAAATTGTTCCATTATTTACAGCCCTCATTATGCGTGTATACTATTTTAAGGAAGGAAAACAACTTTTAATAATCAAGCAACCTTTTAAAATGATCAGGTAGTTTCAGGATATGTTCAATTATCACCATACGTAGCCACCTAATCGCAGGGCTGTTTTTTAGGGTCCTGTAGAAAAGCATGTATGTTAGTACTGTGCACAACAATAGAAGATTAAGCTTGAAGTATGTAAACAAAAATAGCAATGAGCAACTTATGGGCATCAACATTAGACAGAACCATTGGGCCAAGCAAAGAGAAACTCAGTAAGGAATGAATCTGGAAACTGGCCACGTTTCCAGTCTTTGAATTCAAACTCCAGGTCTGGCTTTTTTAATATGTCAACACTTTCCTAAAGTTCAATTCAAATGTTCCTGTGACTCTAGAACATGACTTTGCACTCCTGCTATATTATCTATAAATAGTGTCCGGCGTGAGTCACAGTCCAAATGCAAACATGCATTTATTTAATCAGCAGCATCGGCTTCCTTCTTCCTTGTCATCGATCGAGTCTGCACATGCTGAACTTCCACTGAAAATATATATAAAACCTCTTAAAGCTGTTGAGTCATTTCCATGACACTGGTTTATTTTTTGTGGGAATGTACATTTAATCATATCATCAATAAACTGCAGGCAGGGTTCAATATAGTATGAACGACCACAGAGGGGGATGACCCGACATATATTGGCTCGCAGGCACAAGGTGATAAGTCTCAAGATGCCAGGGCCTCTACAGTGCTTAGGACTATAACAGTGTAGTCCTTCCTCCCCCCTTTGGCCAATCACACCAGTAACACTATTAACACTCGTGACACTATTAACACCCCAACACCACAACCAAAGTGCTAAGGGTTTAAATGGTTTGCCAAAAGAAATGGCCAGTACACAGGGATGGACTGGGAACCAAAGTAGCCCATGGAAATCAATTTGAAAGTGGGCACACATTGCACATTTTCAGCGAGCACAACCCTTTTGGAAATACTACACAAAACAGACCCAGGGTGAAGAGGGCTTCCAGAAAATCTCCACAGTTCCCTATAGGCCAGTCCACCCCTGCTAGCACAGTGAGCATGTACCTTTTCCCTTGGGGGAAAAAAACATGCAAAGGTGGATTGCTGGATTCTTTTTCCATTTCTTTGATGTAACTGCAGAGAAGTAAGAGGTTGAAGCTGGACTGGCCCTAGGATTTGCGGGGCCTTGGGTGGCAAAAGAGGTGTTCATCAATAGTGGCATAAGTGATATTACAGAAAATGATATTACAAAATGAGTCTTTTATGCACAGAGTTATTATGGAAAGTTAAATCAAAAACACATTGCCATGAGTAAGGCAAGGGACAAATACATTGTGACGACTAGATTACAATTATCGTTGTTTATATTTAGCTATGTGGCAATATCAGGATTGAGGCTTTTTAGTAATAGCAGGCCGTCTGAGCTGAGTACCTTTTAGAGACTTCTAATTTTGGCATATTGAAATATAATGATTTGCCTGGTAGCTTTTTAAGTGGCAAATCCAGAATTTGAGACCTTTCTGCAATTCAGGCACTTGAACACATCTCTTCCTGAATGTAATCAGTAGACATATTGGGGGTAATTCATAGAAATCAGCGCACAAGTGGCGCATGCGGCTGGCGTACAGTGTGCGCGTGCGGCAGTCTGCGCCAGCCGCGTGCGCCAAAACTCCATTTCCGCGCACAGTGTATTCATGGATTCTAACATCCATAATGATCCGTGGAGCAGAGTGGGGCAGCGAACCTGCAGCAGCGCCAGTTACGCCCCCAACCCCGCCCCATGCGCCACGAACAGCACACAAATCCCATACATGGCGCACAGGCCAGTGGACCAGCATACAGTCCCCCAACCACGAAGACGTCTCTAAAACTCCCCGTGCACCCCTCCGAATACATGCACCCCGCATGCAGCAGGGTGCGCGTGGAGAATAACACGCGACAGGCCTTGTGCGAGCGGGGTACGTGTATTTCGGGGGGGCGCGTGGAGAATCACACGGGATAGGCCTTGTACGAGCGGGGTACGTGTATTTCGGGGGTGCGCATGGAGAATCACACACGACAGGCCATGTGCGAGCAGGGTACGTGTATTTCGGGGGTGCGCGTGGAGAATCACACGCGACAGGCCTTGTGCGAGTGGGGTACATGTATTTCAGGGGTGCGCGTGGAGAATCACACGTGACAGGCCTTGTGCGAGCGGGGTACGTGTATTTGGGGGGGGGCGTGTGGAGAATCACATGTGATAGGCCCTGTGCGAGCGGAGTACGTGTATTTTGGGGGTGCACGTGGAAAATCACAAGTGATAGGCCCTGTGCGAGCGGGGTACGTGTATTTCGGGGGTGCGCATGGAGAATCACACACGATAGGCCCTGTGCGAGCGGGGTACGTGTATTTTGGGGCATGCGTGGAGAATCACAAGCGACAGGCCTTGTGCGAGCGGGGTACATGTATTTCGGTGGTGCGCGTGGAGAATCACACGCGACAGGCCTTGTGCGATTGGGGTACTTGTGCGGGCGTGGTACGTGTATTCTGGGGTGTGCGCGGGGAGTTCCAAATGTGATTCTGCAGTGTGTGTCCTCCCAGGTGTGCCCTGTACCCCCTCCCCAGCCCCTGCAGCCAGCCCACACCACAGGGGACTACCCTGCACCCCTGGTCATGTCCCATAGGCAGCCCATCCACCCTGGCCATGCCCCCCAGCCAGCCCACATGTCACCATGCACCAGTGAGCACCGAGTCATGTCCCCCTGGACCCCCACCCACCCTGCATTGATGGGCACCTGCCAGCAGGCCCCGACTCATGTCCCCCTGCACCTCCACCCACCCTGCATTGATAGGCACCTGCCAGCAGGCCCCGACACATGTCCCCCTGCACCCCCACCCACCCTGCATTGACAGGCACCTGCCAGCAAGCCCCGACACATGTCCCCCTGCATCCCTACACACTCTGCATTGACGGGCACCTGCCAGCAGGCCCCGACTCATGTCCCCCTGCACCCCCACCCACCCTGCATTGACGGGCACCTGCCAGCAGGCCCAAACACATGTCCCCCTGCACCCCCACCCATCCTGCATTGACGGGCACCTGCCAGCAGGCCCCGACACATGTCCCCACCCAACTTGTCATAAACATCCACATTCATGGGCCTCATGTCCACCAAAATTCCACTGCACGCCACCCCAGTGTAACGCTCACCTGATTCCCGTAGAGGCGCCGGTCTTGACTGGGCGTATACCGTATCTTCTAAGGTGATGTGTAACACACGGCTGGCTCTTTGGGCTGGACCTCTGTGCACTGTATGTCTGGCTCGAAGGGTAAAATGTCTGCAGATAGAAAATGTGGGATTAATGAACTGGGTTATTGAATGTCTCTCTCTTCTTCCCTTTCTCTTCTCCTGTAGAACCCCAAAGGTTAACGCTCTCACCTTAGGTAAGTGAACGCCGTGCTCTCCATCTGCCTCGAGGCAGGGTGCTGTAACCAGTTTCTTCACTGGATAAGGGGAGCAGGCCTCTTGACTTCAGAGGACTGCTGTCCGTCGTTTACTGCACGAACAGTAAGTTTCGAGTAATTCTAATGTCTTTAAAGTCTTTAGTAATGATGTCTCTTGTTTTGCAGGGTTCCGGCGATGGCGGAATGGCGGGCTGAAGTGAGTTGAAGATGGAGCCTGTGTGATGAATAGAAGCGCCTGGAAGCACGTAAGTAAGCGCTTGTTGCCTGCTTCACGATGCGCTCTAACTGTCTTTTTATTTTGCAGGTACAAGTTCGGGGCGGCTGCAGGGTGCCGGAATACCCACTGGGTTAGATGTGGAAAGGAGTAATGGCACGTGAGTATTAAAGTTCCCCAATGTCTTTAAACGCACCTTGTTTTGTCTTTCAGATGCAGGATGCAGCGCCGAAGGCCTCCGGAGACGTGCGAAGAGTTGGTAAGCTTTTGTCTTTCAGATGCCGGAATGCAGTGTGAAGACCTCCGGAGCGCACGAAGAGTAGGTAAGCCTTTGTCTTTCAGATGCCGGAATGCAGCGCGAGGCGTTGGTGACAGCCGATGGACCAGGTAAGTGAAGAGCGGTCACTGAAGACCGTAATGCTAACCTGTTCTTTCTTGTCTTTATAGGTGTTGCTGAAGACTGGATTCAGAATGGTAAGCCTTTTTCCTTAGGCCCAGGATCAGATGCAGAAGACACGATGAGCGTTCTGCTGCTGAGGATGCAGAATAATGCAAAGCAAGATTCATCCATCGGGTGTGGTTTAAATAGCCTCCTGTAGTGCTTAGGTGTCTCCTTCCACAGCCACGCCTAAGAAAAGAGTTCCTGCTTTCCAGAAGAGTTCCAGTGTTCTGAATCTAGGGAGTGGCTCCTGCCCCACCCAACAGGAAAAGTAGTTCCAAACAGAAGAGGATCAGAGACTCAACTGGCAGGCAAGTAAGCAGCATGGTCTGCTGCAGGTAAGTCCACCCAAGCATTATGAGCCCGGCGCTTCCAGCGTTGGGACTGGGCATATTTATGAGCCTGGTGCCACTGGCGCCAGGACTGGGTCCAAAAGGTCCCAATTGGGACTGGTTGGCACTCGGAACCTGGGTTATGGATCTGCTTCCAAGGGAGTTGCGAAAACCCTGACCTTTTGGAAGCAGAGATCATGACAGTACCCCCCCTCAAGGCCCCTCCCAAACCGGGCTTCTCCGGGGGTTTTGGCTTGTCAGGAAATGTTCGGTGAAATCTTTTAATTAGGCGAGGAGCGTGGACATATTCAGCAGGTTCCCAGGATCTCTCTTGGGGGCCGTAGCCTTTCCAGTCAATTAGATAGAATAGTTTAGATTTGGAGATCTTGGAGTCCAGAATGCTTTTGACTTCAAACTCGAGTTCTCCATCAACTAGGATAGGTTTTGGAGATTTGGTTAGTCGGGTTTGAGGTTGCACGGGTTTTAATAGAGAGACGTGGAAGACCGGATGTATCTTCATGTGCGGGGGCAAGTCCAACTTGACTGCTACTGGGTTTACTATGGTAGTGATGGAATAGGGACCAAGGTATCTTGGGTTGAATGTGCGTGGCCCTTTTAGAGGTAGATATTTGGTGGATAACCAGACTTGATCCCCTACTTGATATTGAGGGGCTTCCTTCCGATGTTGATCTGCTCCTTTCTTGTATTGTTCTTTAGCCCTTTGAAGGTGAGAAACAGCTTCCTTAAAGGCTTGGGTGATTGTAGAATGCAGGTAGTCTACTGCTGGTGTTTCAAAATCTTGGAGGGGACCCAACTCCGAGGTTCGAGGGTGACTGCCGTACAAAAGAAAAAACGGGGTTTTCCCAGTTCCCGAATGGACAGAGTTATTGTAGGCATATTCGGCTATCCAAAGGATGTCTTTCCAAGTTTTTTCAGTTTGTTGCAGCATGCAGCGTAAATACTGTTCCAGAGTTTGATTGGTCCTCTCGGTTTGTCCGTCGGTCTGAGGGTGGTGACTGGTCGATAGTCTCACATCAATTTGAGCCGACCGACAGCAACTTCGCCAAAAATGAGAAATAAATTGACTACCTCGATCTGAAATTAGAACTGAAGGAAAATCGTGCAGTCGGTCGATGTTTTTGAGAAATTCTCGGGCCAGAGTTGCTGCTGTTGGCAAGCCTTTGAGCGGAATGAAATGCGCCATCTTGGAGAATAAGTCCACGATTACTAGAATCGTATTGTATCCGGAGCATGGAGGTAGATCGGTGATGAAGTCCATAGAAAGCGTATGCCAAGGGCGAGGTGGGATGTCAATAGGGCATAAGAGGCCTGCTGGTCTTTCCTTTTGACTCTTGTTTTGGGCGCATACTCCACAGGACATTATAAAGTCTCTGATATCTTTTTTCCACGACGGCCACCAGAAGTAGCGCTTGATCTTCTCTGAGGTCTTGGCTATACCGGGATGTCCTTCCATTAAAGAATCGTGATAACAAGAGATTACTTTTTTCTGTAAATCTGTGCTGGGTAGGTATAATCGTTCTTGGAAATACAATACGTTGTCCTTTACTGCAAAGTCATTTCCCTGCAGATGCCAATTCTGTATGTCTGCTGGAGTTACAAGTTGCCTGGCTTTATCCTTAACTTCCTCTATGGATTCTGTGGCGATTACACCCAGAATTCTTTGTTCGGGAATGATTGGTACAGGTTTAGGGTTGATCAAGTGTTCTTCCACTCCCATCCGAGAAAGGGCATCAGCTTTACCGTTTTTTGTACCAGGTCGATAGGTAATTATGAAGTCAAACTCGGCAAAGAATAATGCCCAACGGAGTTGTCTAGAGGATTGGGCTTTTGCAGTTTTCAAATATTGCAGGTTTCGGTGATCCGTAATCACAGTAACGGTGTGTCGGGCCCCCAGCAGATAATGCCGCCAAGCCTTAAAGGCAGACTTGATAGCCAGAAGTTCCTTGTCAGTAATCGTGTAATTGATTTCAGGAGGCGAGAATTTGCGGGACCAAAATGCCACGGGATGCAACTGATTGGTTACCGGGTCTTTTGTGATAGAACTGCCCCCATGGCAAGGCTTGAAGCATCAGTTTCCACGATGTAGGGGAGTTCGGGGCGAGGGTGTTTTAAGATTGGTGCAGAGATAAATTTAGTCTTCAAATCCTGGAAAGCTTGTTCCGCCTCGGTAGACCATTCAAAACGTTTGTTTTTCTTTAACAAGGCAGTGATGGGCTGGACTATTCGAGAGAATTCGGGGATAAACCTGCGATAAAAGTTAGCGAAGCCTAACATGCTTTGCACACCTTTTACGGAGGATGGTGATGGCCATTTGAGAACTGCATCAACCTTTTTTGAATCCATACGCACTCCGCCAGGTGATAATATGAATCCCGAGAATTCAACTTCAGTCACTTTGAAAACACATTTTTCCAACTTAGCGAAAAGTTTGTGCTGACGCAATCTTTCGAGGACCATTTTCACGTGTTTCCGATGTTCAGATTCCGATGAAGAATACACAAGGATGTCGTCAATGTAAACAACAACACACACATCTATGAGCTCTCTGAGGACATCGTTCATAAAATATTGAAAGGCGGCCGGGGCATTACAAAGTCCGAAGGGCATGACCTGATATTCAAATAGCCCATACTTGGTGCGGAAAGCCGTCTTCCATTCATCGCCCTCTTTTACTCGTACCAAGTGGTAAGCTCCTCTAAGATCCAGCTTTGTATATATGCATGCTTTTCTGACTTGGTCCAGGAGTTCAGGGATCAAAGGTAACGGATATCTATTCTTAACGGTGATCTGGTTCAGGGAGCGATAATCTATACACGTTCTAAGGTCTCCTTCCTTTTTTGGAACGAAGAACAAAGCTGAAGAAGCAGGGGACTTGGAAGGACGAATAAACCCATTTGCCAGGTATTGATCCAGGTATTGTCGAAGGTGAAGGTTCTCAGGCTCGGTGAGGGCATACATTCTACTACAAGGAGGAGTAGATCCAGGTATCAGGTCGATCTGGCAGTCATAAGACCTATGAGTAGGTAGAGAGTTAGCCTGATCCTTCCGGAAAACATCTTGGTATTCTAGGTATTCGGGAGGTAACTGGGGAGTCTCTGAAGAAATTGCTGCCAGTGCAACACCAGGTGGAGGGTGACAAGTAGAGACACATTCTGGAAACTAGACCGTTCTTGCTCGCCAATCGATCAGAGGATTGTGTTTCTCTAACCAAGGTATTCCTAGAATAATCTGAAACTGAGGGGCCTTGATCACATCGAACACGATCTTCTCATGGTGTCCATCTTGACTTACTAGCGTCACTTCTTGAGTGGTATGCGTTACTGGCCCGGAGGCTATCTCCGTACCATCCACTGTAGTAATGACGTCCTTTACAGCCTTGGGACAAAGAGTTAGATTCATCCTCAAAACCATTTCATGATCCACATAATTGCCGATGGCACCGCTGTCGACGTAAGCTTCAATTGCATGTAATCGATCCGGATTATCAGGGCTAATGAGGACCATAGGTATCACGAAATGCGAGGTCACGGAACTGGTTTTCACGCTCGGCAAGAGGACCTCTATTCTTGTCGGGCGAGGTCGTTTCCCTACTCAGAGTTTGTAACTTTGGTAACTGCAGCTCCTACTGCCTTCTTGGCAGGTTTCACCGGACAGTCTCGAAGAAAGTGCCCTGAGTTTCCGCAATAGAGGCATAATTGCAACTGTTTTCTCCTTTCCCGCTCCTTTTGTGTTAGAGGACCTTTCAGACCCCCTTTTTGCATGGGTTCCCCGGAGTCTACTCCTTTGGAAGGAGTTGGCGGTTTGGAAAATACTCGAGAATCAAACTTGGAACGATCGGCCTTCCTGTTCTGCAGTCTGTGATCTATTTGAACGACTAAGTCTATATAGTCCGAACAATCTTGTGGGGGATTCACTACTTGGGCTAACACATCTTTGAGCTCTCCGCGTAGACCTCTATAAAACAGCGTAATCCTTTTGTCCTCAGGCCAGTGAGTTTCCACTATCAGTCTGTTGAAAGACGCAATATAAGCCAAAAGGTCTTGATTACCTTGTCGCAACGAAAGAAGCTCATTGTCCAAGGCCTGCCCCTGTGAATGTCTTGCGAACAGTTTTTCCATACTGAGCTGAAAAGCTTGAAAATCATGGAGGACCAGATCATCTTGATTTACTAGAGGGATCGACCAGTCTGCCGCATTGCCACTAAGGTACGAAAGCACGAAAGCTACTTTAGCTTGATCAGTTGGAAAGGCTGCTGGCCGGCATAAGAAATGCAACCGGCACTGATTGATAAATACTGCAAACCTCTTTGGGTCACCAGAAAATCATTTGGGCGGAGCCAGAGGTACATTCCCAGGTAGGTTGATCTGCACTGGATTCATAGAGGATGTAGAAGGAAGATTTCCCCCAGATGCGGGTAACGGGGTCTGTCCGGCTTGTGACTGTAGCAATTGTCTAGCGAGATCATCTGTTCGCTCCTTGGAAATAATCAGTTCCCTTCTTAGAGCGTTCGTTTCCTGACGGGCTGCATGCACTTCTGCCCTTAGTTCCCCAAGTAACTGGGCTAGCTGGTCGGTATCCGAGGTTTCCATAGCGCCTGGACGGGAGTTTTGTGGTAGGCTTTGCGTTCTGTAACGCTCACCTGATTCCCGTAGAGGCGCCGGTCTTGACTGGGCGTATACCGTATCTTCTAAGGTGATGTGTAACACACGGCTGGCTCTTTGGGCTGGACCTCTGTGCACTGTATGTCTGGCTCGAAGGGTAAGATGTCTGCAGATAGAAAATGTGGGATTAATAAACTGGGTTATTGAATGTCTCTCTCTTCTTCCCTTTCTCTTCTCCTGTAGAACCCCAAAGGTTAACGCTCTCACCTTAGGTAAGTGAACGCCGTGCTCTCCATCTGCCTCGAGGCAGGGTGCTGTAACCAGTTTCTTCACTGGATAAGGGGAGCAGGCCTCTTGACTTCAGAGGACTGCTGTCTGTCGTTTACTGCACGAACTGTAAGTTTTGAGTAATTCTAATGTCTTTAAAGTCTTTAGTAATGATGTCTCTTGTTTTGCAGGGTTCCGGCGATGGCGGATGGCGGGCTGAAGTGAGTTGAAGATGGAGCCCGTGTGATGAATAGAAGCGCCTGGAAGCACGTAAGTAAGCGCATGTTGCCTGCTTCACGATGCGCTCTAACTGTCTTTTTATTTTGCAGGTACAAGTTCGGGGCGGCTGCAGGGGGCCGGAATACCCACTGGGTTAGATGTGGAAAGGAGTAATGGCACGTGAGTATTAAAGTTCCCCAATGTCTTTAAACGCACCTTGTTTTGTCTTTCAGATGCAGGATGCAGCGCCGCAGGCCTCCGGAGCGTGCGAAGAGTTGGTAAGCTTTTGTCTTTCAGATGCCGGAATGCAGTGTGAAGACCTCCGGAGCGCACGAAGAGTAGGTAAGCCTTTGTCTTTCAGATGCCGGAATGCAGCGCGAGGCGTTGGTGACAGCCGATGGACCAGGTAAGTGAAGAGCGGTCACTGAAGACCGTAATGCTAACCTGTTCTTTCTTGTCTTTATAGGTGTTGCTGAAGACTGGATTCAGAATGGTAAGCCTTTTTCCTTAGGCCCGGGATCAGATGCAGAAGACACGATGAGCGTTCTGCTGCTGAGGATGCAGAATAACGCAAAGCAAGATTCATCCATCGGGTGTGGTTTAAATAGCCTCCTGTAGTGCTTAGGTGTCTCCTTCCACAGCCACGCCTAAGAAAAGAGTTCCTGCTTTCCAGAAGAGTTCCAGTGTTCTGAATCTAGGGAGTGGCTCCTGCCCCACCCAACAGGAAAAGTAGTTCCAAACAGAAGAGGATCAGAGACTCAACTGGCAGGCAAGTAAGCAGCATGGTCTGCTGCAGGTAAGTCCACCCAAGCATTATGAGCCCGGCGCTTCCAGCGCTAGGACTGGGCATATTTATGAGCCTGGTGCCACTGGCGCCAGGACTGGGTCCAAAAGGTCCCAATTGGGACTGGTTGGCACTCGGAACCTGGGTTATGGATCTGCTTCCAAGGGAGTTGGGAAAACCCTGACCTTTTGGAAGCAGAGATCATGACACCCAGTCCTGAGACACAATCAAGTTTCCCATCCACCCCACACTGAATGGCCTATTTCCTGTCTCAAACCAAAAGTCAACTATGCACATCAACACATGTCCGTCACACACACACACTGTGTGCCAGTGATTGTGCAAACCCACATTGTGACATGCAGTAAACCAATGAGCGAATACCACACATGGAAGTAAGAAATCAAAATGTATTGTGCACAAAATTAAGCAAATGTAATCAAAGCATGAAAATAATATTAATAAAAAAAGAAGAATGTATGTCCAAAAAATAAAATAAAAAAAATGAAGTCATAATCCAAAGTCATCCAAAATAAAGTCAGTGAAAACTCCTTGTCCACCAAAGCAAATCCAAAGGAAACAGAAATTTTAAAATCCATTGATCCATGGCAAGTAAAATAGAATTCTTGCAGAAATCCACAGTCCAACTATGTACAGAGATTGAAACCAGGGTCAGGGGTGCGCCACTTGGGCACGATGTTGTGCCATGTGTCGGTGCAGTCATGCCACCACCCCCTGTGGTTCCGGGAGATTCAGCTTCTGCATCTGGCACTGGCATCCATGTGACCCGGCAGTCCATTTCATCGACTGCCACAGGCCCAAGGGTAGTGGTAGCTGCAGGTGCAGCTGTGGACACCACCACCCAGGCTCAAGGTCTGCCAGCGCTGGCTGCATTGGCACTTGAAGAGTTCATGGAAGATTTCCAACAGGGCAGGAGGCAAACCGTAGGTGCATGCAGGGCTGCCCTGACCGAGACACGTGTCCCTGGGGCAGTAATGTCATCTGCTGCCCCGACCAGCCGGGTGTTGGCAAGTGCAGGGGCAGATGCAGCCAACAACACCCCGGTTGTGAGTCTACAAACCAGGATAGTCGCGGTCAATGACCCTGCCACAGCGGATGTTGCTGCGCAGGGTCCATTAGAGGGCACCCAGCTGCCACTGATGCAAGTCAGGCCTTTGGTCGTCCTTCCACCTGTCACTCCCTTGGCTCAATCCACCGGTGCCACTGGCCATACTGATCAGAGCAGCATTTGCCAGCCAGGGCTGCGCCACCATTCAAGAGGAGGAAGGTTACACCTGCAGCACAGGCTGGGACCCCACACACAGCCACAACCTCTTGCACATCGAGGAAGAAGCCTTTCTGTGCACTGGAACTGGACTTCCTCGTAGACTATGTGCGGACCACAACTGTGACATGCTAGTGGGGCCTAATTTTCAAACTACGGCTGCCCACCGTGATACCCACTGGAAGCAAGTTGCGGAACATGTGAGTGCATTCGGCCATGAGGTGCACATGGCGCAAGAGTGCAAAAAGCGTTGGAATGACCTCAAACGCAGCGCTAAGGCTAAGAGGGCCTCAAATTACAACATGACTCTGGTGACTGGCAGTGGGCCGGCACCTGAGGAGGAAGACCTCACTCCGCACGAGTCACTCGTTGCGGAGTTCACACCACCTGAATCGGTCGAAGGAGTGGGAGAGATGCCGGACTTTGATGCCCAGTCGAGTGAGTGTTGCTGCGTGTTTGTCGAGGATGTGTGTGTTTTACTTGTGTGATGTGTTGTGCATGACTGCCATTACATGTCATATGTACATGGTTCTGATGTGCAAGTAATGCAATGCTTCACTGATGCATGGCTGCTCTGCAGGATGGTGGACATGTGGAGGGACTGTCCGCAACGCCACTATTGCACCCTACTCACATGCTGGTTACCAGGATGCCCCTCCGGTCCATGTTCCAGCTTACAGGCCCTTCTGCATGTAGCCTGGGGTGTCCTTCCTCTCAGCCCTCGGACTATGTCATATCATGACTGACGTGCATGTGTACTCTGCCTGCATGCGGGTACTCCACGTAAGCATGCTCCCTTGCCCCTCCACCCCCCCCCTGCACCCCAATTTCACCTTTGCACTGGTCTGCATCCATTTTGCTGCAAGGCACTTGCCTGTTCATGCATCCTGTGTACATGCTAACTTCCACCAGCCAACCTGCCAGACATATGCTGTGGGGTACATCCTTTGTACTTGATGCAGGGTGTCTCACTTGGACTGTGCAGATGTCAGATGCTCCGCAGGGACATGAGTGCCCATTCATGCTCCCTGTGCATTCCATGTATGCCCCTATGTGTCCTTGACTGGATGATCATTGTAGTACGTGTCCAGGGTGACCAACATTGCATGGCATTTCATCAGCCTTCCCATGGCCACTGTGGCTCAGTCCTGCGTCCCACACATGTTTAGGGTGTGACAGTCTGTATGGGTCACAGCCCTCAGCCTGTTTCATGCCCAGTGACTCTGTACAACGGGTGTAGTGTCTTCTTCACACGTGGGTGTACTCCTGAGGGTTCATCATGTGTCCTGCTTACTGTCCCATCATCATCTGCTGTGTTGTCACTTGACTCAGATGATGCAATTGATGCTAGTCAACACTGTCTGCCAATACACAGGTCTATGGTCATCCTTTTGATACCATGCAAGGCATCCCTGAATTTCCACTTAGGGGGAGGGGTGGCTTGCTTGTAGCCAGGCAACCCATTCAATGCACATTGCATGTGATGCCTGAAGTTGACCTTGCACTGCCTTCACATTTTCTGATACACATCATGAAGTACGTTTACATGTAGATATTGAGTAACGTACACATTTGCTGCACTGCATCGACCCACTTCAGAGCGGTATAACACCCTTCTACACGCCTAATCACAGAAGCAATGTCAAGTTGACCCAGCATGCATGGCAGGTCCTCTTTTGTGTGTGACATGTCTGCTTAATGTGTTGGATGTCTGTGTGATGTCTATGTGTGTGTGTGTTGTGTGCTTCTAACATGTGTAGTGACCTATTTTCTCTCTACTTTTCAGATGTTGATGCAATGGAGCCAGAGGATGGTGTTGTCATGCCAGGCACAGGGTTGTTATCACTACAGCAACCGAGCACAAGTGGGGGTCGTGGGGTGGTAGGCCACAAAACCCCACATGTGCTACAGACCATCTTGTCTTTGGCTGGCAATGAGTCCAGCCCTGATGACCACTCTAACGTCCATGTCGAGTGCGATGTGCATCCGGTCCATACGTCAGGGGTGAGTGATTCTGATGTGAACACTCCTCTGTCCGCGACACCTGCACTGAGGGGTCAGACAGTGGTGGGACCTCCGCCTGTGGTGGATCAGGACGCAGGGTCACCCTCCACACCAGTCGCTGATGGGCCTGGGCCATCACGTCGACAGGGGCATGTAGTCGTGGAACCACAGGCGATGCCAACCCAACGAGGATGGCCGGTCCTTGGGTCCCGCAGGTGTTAAGCCCAGCAACGCGGTGGCCGTGCACAACCACGTTATACTGAGTGGGAGCAAGACATGACTGCCAATTCTGAACGCCAGGGGGCAGCAATGGAAAACATTGCTGTGAGCATGGAGCATGTGGCCCAATCCGTGCTCCCCCCTGCTAGGCAGGTGCTTCTCCAGCAGCGGGCGGCACGGTCCACGGCCCGCTCGCTCAGGCTGGGCATGGCAGCCTCAGACAGGGCCCGCCAGGCTGAAATGTTGTCTCTGCGTCAAGCAATTGCGGCTCACGCAGAGGCACACACGGAGGCCCTGAGGGCTGAGTATGAGTCCCTCAGATCCACTCTTGGTGTCCTCTTGATGTCCCAGAGGACGCGGTCAGAGGAGAGGTTTGAGCAGCTTGAGCGTACCATCTCGGCTGAGCTATGTGCTTGCCGGGAGGTGCATCAGTTGTCCAGGCAGGCCTTGCAGGAAGAATTCTGTGTTACACGTGTTACCTTGCAAGAGGAGGCACGCGTATCACGGGAGGTTCTGCATGCAGACCTACGTGTCATCGCCGCACAGAACCAGGCTCACCCATCCGGCAGACTTGCTGCCGACGAGGGGCAAGCTGCGGCTAGGCGTGGTCAGGCTCCTGTGCCACGTCCTCCTTTTCAGGAAGAGCTAGACACGGACGATGAGGTATCTCCCACACAGGTCGGGCTGTGCAGGCATTGAGCCGATGGAGGTTTTTTTTTCCTCAACATCATCGCATGTGGGTGTTGAGCTGCACCCTGTACCGCCCACCTCCTGGGTGCCTCCCCCCTGGGTAGTATGTGGCCATTTTTTATTTTTATTTTAGTTTAGTTAGTTAACTTTCAATTTGATAGTTAGTTTAATTAGGTAATGTAGGTTTTTCATAGTTAGTGTAATTAGTTAATATAGTTTAAAATTGCTTGTCTATTGTGCTTTCATGTGACGTTGTGGTGCTTTGTGGCTTTTGAAAGCATCCACTGTCTGTTCCAGCTGGTCCCTTCAAGCTTGTCTCGTGCATGTGTTTGCAGCTTGGGGTCCTGACTCACATATGCCACTCCTGCTTCCCTTATCCATGGGCTCACAAGGATGGTTTGTGTTACAGCCTATTACACAAGGGCTATGGACTGTCATATCTGTGGCATGTCTGCT
Source organism: Ambystoma mexicanum (assembly GCF_040938575.1). Classification (NCBI taxonomy): domain Eukaryota; kingdom Metazoa; phylum Chordata; class Amphibia; order Caudata; family Ambystomatidae; genus Ambystoma; species Ambystoma mexicanum. The sequence goes on along the minus strand of NC_090934.1, from coordinate 714,751,476 downwards.
GCTGTACTACTTGTGTTAACACCCCTAGTGAGGATGATAGGGGTGATATTGACCACAGTTCTTCTTTTGCTAGATGGGTGGTTTCATGATTCATGTGTATATTAATTGCTATACATTGTGTAGTATGTTTCTTATCTTTACTGTACATGTGCTTGATGCAATTCATGCTGTAGACAGTGGCTACCACACTTTGCCTGTGAAAGTCGCACTGATCGTGTAATTTCTGATGTACATCTCTAAAAACAAAGAGGTGATGGCTGGAAGGTTTAGAATGAATCCTAACCACTGGCATTGCTCTGGGCAACCCTCCAGACCACCGTTCTTCGCCTGCCAAGCCATTACAGAAGGGGAAAGACCATATGCAAATACGGCTTGGCCCCACCCCAAAAGGGGCAGTCCAGTCTGAACTGCTAGGTCACATCCCTTCTGCACGAGACCACAAGCATCCCCAAACATGTTTCACCCTTGTTGGGGCTCATCAGTGAGGAGTAGCTTGGGTCTCTAGGCCCAGCAGGCACGGGACCCACGTCTGGGCATACCCGTCCCACTCGGGGTGACAAAGCAAAAACAAAGAGGTGATGGCTGGAAGGTTTAGAATGAATCCTAACCACTGGCATTGCTCTGGGCAACCCTCCAGACCACCGTTCTTCGCCTGCCAAGCCATTACAGAAGGGGAAAGACCATATGCAAATCAGGCTTGGCCCCACCCCAAAAGGGGCAGTCCAGTCCGAACTGCTAGGTTACATCCCTTCTGCACGAGACCACAAGCATCCCCAAACATGTTTCACCCTTGTTGGGGCTCATCAGTGAGGAGTAGCTTGGGTCTCTAGGCCCAGCAGGCACGGGACCCACGTCTGGGCATACCCGTCCCACTCGGGGTGACAAAGCAAAAACAAAGAGGTGATGGCTGGAAGGTTTAGAAAGAATCCTAACCACTGGCGTTGCTCTGGGCAACCCTCCAGACCACCGTTCTTCGCCTGCCAAGCCATTACAGAAGGGGAAAGACCATATGCAAATCAGGCTTGGCCCCACCCCAAAAGGGGCAGTCCAGTCCGAACTGCTAGGTCACATCCCTTCTGCACGAGACCACAAGCATCCCCAAACATGTTTCACCCTTGTTGGGGCTCATCAGTGAGGAGTAGCTTGGGTCTCTAGGCCCAGCAGGCACGGGACCCACGTCTGGGCATACCCGTCCCACTCGGGGTGACAAAGCAAAAACAAAGAGGTGATGGCTGGAAGGTTTAGAATGAATCCTAACCACTGGCATTGCTCTGGGCAACCCTCCAGACCACCGTTCTTCGCCTGCCAAGCCATTACAGAAGGGGAAAGACCATATGCAAATCAGGCTTGGCCCCACCCCAAAAGGGGCAGTCCAGTCCGAACTGCTAGGTCACATCCCTTCTGCACGAGACCACAAGCATCCCTGTACATCTCTGACATGGTCCAGTCATAACATGCCTGAAGAGACACACACAAGGGAATTTCAAACATTAATCATGTGGTTCCTCCCCTTTCTGCAAGGGGATGAGCCTCCAGACCACCTTTGCCAGCAGACATGGCCCATTGGATGTCTGGAAGCTGGACACGTTCAGTGGTGCAGACATGCGCATGTGTGCGCAAGCAGAGCCACAGGGATTGCGCTCATACATCCAAAAGAAGCTGACGTGTTTCAAGGAACTCCAGCCAAGGTGAGTAGCACCAGGGAGCCAAACCGCAGCCAACCTTCCACCAGGCCAGTTGCACATGCATGCTAAGTAGCACCACTGACGGTGAGATTGGACAGATATTGGTGTTGAAGCGCACAGTACAGCTAAGATGCGTTGGTGGACTAATGGCTAGTTCATGGGAAAGTTGTCAGGGGCAGTGACACATATCCTCCAGTCCACCATGGTCCATTGAGGCAGTTGTATTAGCCATGTAGCATTCCAAGACAGGGAAAGAAGCAGCTCACAGGGACAGACAGCGAGGGACAGACTTGTGTGCAGTGCATTTCATTTTCATGTTGAAATTGACACATGAACTACCTACTTTATATGGGTTATGCTGGAACACGACTTGTACTGAAGTCGTACCTTGCTAAATGCGTCTGGCTGCTTACCCAGGGAACATTGGATGTTGTGTGAACCTTGACACATTGGTCTTCCATTTACCACGCACCCACCGGCGCCTGACTTACTGCATTGACTGTGTATGAAACATCACGGGGGGAATCTTACGTATGGGTACAAAGCACCACACAAGATTGTTTGTTTGTAAAGTAGTTTGTTACTTTGGGGCATGTATGCTGGTGTGTGTGTGTGTGTTATGGGCATGCACAGCTTAGTAACTCTGGCTCTCTTTGAAGCATTGAACTGCTCCTGTTACCGGACCTGAGGGTGCACAAGCAGTAGGACAGCCATTAACCAAAAGAGATAAGTTTCACTTTGACTTCCATTTGAGTAATTTGGTACTATGTGCATGATGAACAGTTTGGTCTGATTGTGTATGTGTTAATGTGATTAGTATATTTTTGTACATTCCCTACTTTCCCTTATCAATCCTATTACCCTCTCCTGCCCCTCATTCCGGTTATCCAGAATACCAATGCCTGTCCCGCCTACATATCCCTGACCCTCCTTCCCCCCCATGGTCTCAGAGGCCTGTTTTAGTTTGACTTTTTAGGCACCCAGACCAAGGTGGGGGTGGTTGGTTTGTGCCACTCCTGCGCCTGTACACGGGAGCTGTGACGGTACACATCAGTTTGTAGCACATCATTGTATATTATGTACCAAACATGGTACACATCCTGTTGTGACATTGTTTTACTGTGCAACCGTGGTTGTTCCATCATTGTGCTAGTACTTGTGCTTTGTGATGTACTGCTACTTCAAGTCATCTACTGGAGACTCTTCTGGTGTATTTTGCTGCCTGCAGGCTTTTTGCTTGGCTTGTGTGTTTGCCTGCTTTGAGTTCTCTTTGATTTGGTATTTTTGCAAGTTAAGGTGGCCTCTGAGGGTGCTGGGCACTTTTTACACGCAAGGTGGAGGATGGAGACAAAGGGGAAGGGTAATCCTGTGGCCAGGTAGACTTCAAGGAAGAAGGCTACATACCCCAGGCACAGTTGTTCAGTGGGTCATGGTGATATGTGAGGGAGGGGGGGTATTTTGTTGTTGGACAGTTGCCTTGCCCTACAGTGTGATGGGCACCCTGACATTGTAATTGTGGTATCCTATGTACATGATGTGTTCTGCTAATCAATGCCTGTTCATGTGTTGTGTATACCTTTCAGGTGTGAGGGGATAGTTGTGGTTTGACATGCTGGGGTGTACACGTGGGCAATGTTCACATGTGATGTGTTGAGGACACTGATGGTCACTTGATTGAACATGCATGTATTGAGTGCATGTCCCTACTGACACACACACACGCACTATGATCCACAACATGTACAACCACCCTTCCATGTCCACATGTGCACTCAGTTTGCCTTCTGGGGCCCACTGTGTCCATGGAGCACATGATCTATGACCATTTGTGGATCCTGTACATGCGTGATTTGTTTTTTTATTTAGTTTGTCATTTTCATGTGATGCTCAGGGTGTGCGTCACACACAATGGCTGGTCACTATGCTCTGTGCTGAGCAGTGTGTTGCAGGAGATGGACACAGCACACAGATTCTGCAGTGTTGATTTTGCCGTGCACAATGTGCATGTAAACAGGCATTCATTGTTATGTTCAAGCTGCAACTGTTGGTATTCATTTGGGTATGACTTGCTTTGTGTGGGAGGTTGTTGGCCAGTCATTTCATCTGATTCCATTGTCTGATGCCACTTTACATTTTTCACATGTCAATGTGTACATTATTGGTACTTTGTTGGTGTTTTTCTACTGCTTGCCATGTCATGTTGTGGTTTTGGAGTGACATACCAGTGATTGTCATGTTCTGTTTTGCAGGTCTGTGTGATACACACCTTGCATGTGTACCTTTTGGTCACACAGGATTGGTTAGGTTTCAGTAGATAGGGATGCACACAATGTGGCACTTCCATGGCAACATTCTCAGGGTGGTAAGGTTGTGACAGTTGACTGTCTCTTTGTCATTGATTGTCAACTGGTATGTGCCAGGCCTGTGTGCACTCCGCAGGGGTGGGAGTTTAGGTGAAAGATGTGGCCACAAGCTGGGTCCGGGCTGCCTCGCCACGTGCCCTATCCCCTCCCATGGGCAGCGCCTGTGCCTGTGGTTGGGGATGTGGCGGCACCACCATGTCCACCGGTACGCCCTGCCGGGTTGCAACATTGTGCAGGACACATGCTGCCACAATGATCCTGCACACTACTGGGGGTGCATAGAGTAGCTGCCCGCCAGAGCGGTCAAGGGAGCGGAAGCGTGACTTGAGCACTCCGAATGTGCGCTCCTCTATGCCCCTGGTTGCAATATGGGCAGCGTTGTATCTTACCTGGGGTAGTGTGGTGGGGTTCCGGATTGGCGTCATCATGTGGCTGCTCAGAGGGTAGGCACTGTCCCCTGGAGAGGTGATAATGGTTGTGATTATTGGGGTTTGTGTATTTGTCTGTGTGTGACATGCATGCATGTGCACGGACATTTGTACTTACCCAGGAGCCATGTCTCACAATGCTGGCCAGCTTCCAGGGCCCAGCTCAGGGCGGACATTCTGTATATGAAACTTTCATGGGTGGAGCCAGGGTAGTTTGCATAGACAGAGGTGATGATTCCCTTGGGATCGCAGACCACCTGCACATTGAAGGAATGCCAGTGCTCGCGGTTGCGGTAGATGTGCTCAGTGCCCGTAGGTGGACGTAGGGCCACATGGGTGCAATCTATAGCACCAAGCACTTTGGGGAAGTGTGCCACCATATAAAAGTCCTGGACAATGGCCTGCCTTTCTGCGGGTGTTCTGGGCATGTATATGTGCCTGCGAACTGAGGGGCGTGCAGTCATGATTGCCAACACCTGGTGTAGGCAGCGTGACTGCGTGGCCTGTGAGACCCCCCCACTATGGCAGTAGTCCACTGGAATGACCCAGTGGCCAAAAAATGCAGGACATTGAGCACCTTCTCCAAGGGGCTCAATGCTTGGGAGCAGAGGGTGGGGGTGTAAGGTCATCTTCCCACTCCCTGACCAGGTCTAGGATGATACGAGGCGGAAACCTATACCTGCCGTAGAGCTGGTCGTCAGGCATCCCAAAAAGGCTAGTCCAGGGGGAAAAATGCGGGCCCTGGCTATTCTCCTCCTCCTGCAGTGTCCCACGATCAGTGCTACGACAAATGGGGCATTCATCGCAGCGGTATATACGTGTTTGTTGTTTGTGCGCACTTTTATACTGTGCGCGGGGACGCTTACGCCTGCCTTCCTGTGGCGGATGTGTTGACGCCTGTGTGCGTCTTTTAGTGTGCGCTTGTTTCCTGTATTCGAATCCATGAATACGAGTTGTTCGTCTGCGTGTGGGCGTTCCGTGTATTTCCCTGCAGTACTTCCCCAGTTATGCCTTCTTTTTCACGCGTTGTTCCCCATTCCGCGCGTTACGCCCAATGTCCCGCCCCCTTTATTGGTGTGTGCGTGGATGTTGTGCACTGTCCCTGTGTCACCAGAAATAAACTCCAAGCACTTTCCAAGGATGTCAAGTCATGGCAGTGACTGGGCCTGGGGCAGAAAAGGTAGGCTGTGTAAATTGCCGTATCATGCGATAGAGCCTATTTCTGTGTGAGGTCTTGTAGAAGCGAGAATAGCAATTATGCAGGTCTTCCAATGTTAAAAAAAAATTAACAAGGCTCAATTCCTAAAAAAGTGGGGGGGCTCAATAATATATGCAGATGAGCTGCTGAGTACATATGGGCAGAGGGCACAGTTGCACCCATTATACTTGAACATGGGGGACAGGAGTGTCATTTTACCCCAGTGGAGATTCTGCAAAGTATTTGCATGTGGTGACCAAAAATGGGGAAAATCCTGATTGAGTGCCATGCTCCTCTAAATCACTGCGTGTGGCAGTATTTCTGTCTCCTCACCTACTGGATTCTGGCTGCATGACGTGCATCCTACAATATTAACAAGTGCTGCTCACTTCAAAATGGGAAGGCAGCCTCATTAATGTACCCCTGAGCCTTGATTGGAGGGTATGAGTAGGAGAAAACTGTCTTCCAGGAGTGGGAATATGGGATTCTATATCAGAATGTTGTAAAGACAATTAAGCAGGTTAGGTGACTCTTTCTGGCATGTTATCTTTATACCTTTCTGTAAATCATATAGCTTTTATTCTATTCCTGCTGCAAAATGTGCTGTATAATGTATTTCTTTCGACCGGGGGTTGGGTTAGGGTCCTGCGCTTGGTGTGGGAACCTCTGCCCCATGGAAAAAATGAACAACTGGCACCCATGAATGCGCACAGTAAGTAAATGTATTTATTTATTTTTTTTGACAGTGGGGGCATTACAACAATATTGCACTCTGGTGGGCAGCAGTAGAATGAGCCCATCTGAGAAATGTTGCTGTCACCTATCTTCTTAAGTCTAAACTGAAACATACAAAGAAGTGGTTAAATATAAATATCTTATAAATATAGAAGCATTTTCCAGTGCAGGTTAATAATGAATGGAAGGCCATATATGCAAAAGCAATCAAGATACATCTTAGTGCATACATGTGAACATTTATGCAGCATTTCAAAAAAACGAGTAGGTGTATACTATGTATATTATAAAAACTTGAAAAACATATAGAACATACATACATGACAAACAGGACAGACAGTAACATAAGGGGGATGTGGACACCATGCTTCTTGTTACTACAGCTTAAGGGCTAGGTAATACATTATTTAGATACTCTGTGAATGACCTCCATTTCAGTTCATGTTTGCTTAGCAAGAGTGGACATGAAGCATTACAGTTTTCTATTCAATGAATATTACAGATAGAGTTCCACCATATTTTACAATTCAGTTTTTTAAGGTCCTTCCAGTTCGAGGTTATAGTTTGGATAACTATTGCAATAAAAAGATCGAACAAATAACCTTTGTTTCTATCAATTGTCACGCCACTTACTCGGAGACCGGGGCACTCCATCCCCTCCCGGATTGTCCCGTCCTGGCAGGTCTACCCGCGCTTTCGTGCTTGGGGTGCCGCGTACCCGGGTGCTTCTGGGTTACGTGAACCCGCTCATCTGAGGGCACTTGGGGCGACTGGAGCTTGTTCTCCAAGACTTGTTCTGGTGAGGCCAGCACCTGAGAATGACACGGCTTACGTTACATGCCTCCCAGGTGCTGGTTGTCCTATATAAGGAGCAGAATCAGTCTGCTAATCGCGTCTCAACGTGGTTGGTTTCCTAATCGTGTCTTCGCTCCTGGAACTTCCTGTCAGCCTTGGTCCTGTTCTTGTTCCTATTCCTTCCTTGGGCTCCTGACTTGTGGGTTCCCTACCTTGTGCTCCTGGTTCTTGGACTGCCCCCTGCCCTTCTCCTTGTACCTTGAGGGGGCTCCTTCTGGTCCTAGTCTCTCCCTGGCTTGCCTTTGTTGCCCCTGGGTAGTTTCCCCTGTTTTCTACATGGGTATTGGGCCTTGTCATAGAGAGCCTCAGGTGCCTCTGTCTGGTTCCTTGCCCTGGCTGCCCTTTACTCTGCCTTGTGGATCGTGGTTCTTACACTACACCAGTCTACGATCTTTCTTCAGCCTTGTGGATTGCGGTTGAACATCCACACCAGTCTCCTGAATGATGGCCTACCAGATCCAATGACATCTTACTTTTGGACTACCTGGCCTCCCCTGCCAGTGCTTGCACTGTCCTGACGTCACGTAAATCAGGGGAGAGCGCATCCGTGACGTTGGGAGCTGGTTTACCTCCAACCCGGTGACATTCCGGGTTGGGGTCGGGCCAGTTCTCCACGTCATCTCATCCTCAGTGTTACAGCAGTCTGGCAGCCTTTCCAAGACCTTGAACCAGACAAACAGGTACGCAGCCCTCAAGACGCTTATCTTAACATCAATGGTGGTTCGGATGATTGAGCTTCCTAGATACAGAAATGAAATAGAAAGTTCTTGTCAAAATTGAAAAATGGAATTTAGCACATTCCATACATTTTTCCCAGAATAGTTTTGTATGAATACAGTCAAACACTAGGGGCCTGATTCATGGAAGTGTTTTATAATGGCACAATCCCATAGGAAATCATGAATCAGGCCCAATATGTCTAAACAATCCTTGTTTCCTAGGCAACTCCAGCAATTTACGTCCTGAGTATGACCACTTTTGAATATGATTAATTAAGTTATAAAGGCCCTGTGATGAAAGAAATATAGAGTCTGCAGCAAACCTGCCGAAACTATAACTTTGGGAATATTTCTCCATATTAGAAGCCATCCCGTTCAATAGTTTGTTAGTGAACAGTCCAGCTTCCATTCCAAAGCCTTTTCCACATAGTTTCATTTTTCAATGTAGATATGAGTACTTTATAAAACATAGATGTCCCACAAATGTAATACCATGAGACAGCCATGGCTTCCAATATATTGTTTTTTTATTCATCTTAATTAATGGATTCATCCAAATATATGGGATATGAATTGAGATGATTTGGAGATATGCGTCAATAAATATGTTCTAAGATAAATGATGGTAGTTTTATTGCTATTACTAACTATACATCTATTGATTTTTCTAATGTATGGACAAACCATTAGGATATGAGGGAAAACCATTGCTCTCTCAAGCAGAATCCAACTAGGTGGATTCAATAACATGGGAATAAAGCATAACTGAGCCTGACGTAATACAAACACGATGTGATATTTTTTTAAGTCAGGGTAACCGTCTCTACCGTCTGTCCTAGGGGTTTTGAGTTTATTTGCTGACATTCTGTGTTTCTTCCTCCCCCAAGGAAACCCAAGAATGCAAGAATCTAAGGATTTGAAGAATGTAGCAGGCAGGGAGATAGGCATCATACATAGCAAATAGAAACAATACATGCTTAGTGGCAAGACCTCTGATTTTTCAATGTTAAGTTTATAACCCGATGCTAAGGACAAATGTGTGATGATGGTGAATAATTGGCTAAAACAGGTGTCTGTTACCTGTTACCTGTAATAGGAGCAAAACATCATCTGCATATGCAGCTGATTTTACATGAATGTGATTGTGTTGAATTCCCACAACATTTTTATTTTGTCTAATAGCTTCTAAAAAAGGTTCTAAAGCTAGGATAAAAAGAAGAGGGGAGAGAGGGCATCCCTGGCGAGTACCTCTACCAAGGGAGAAAAAGGAAGACACATGTCCATTAGCAAAAACTACAGTTTTGGGGTTGCAATATAGTACTTTTACCATGGAAATGAATGGATCAGGAATTCCATGCCAATGAAGGTCTTTGAACATAAAATCCCACCCTATCAAAAGCCTTCTCAGCATCTAGAGATATAGCAGCATACAGCTTGTTGGAAGTTTTAATAAGGTTAATGACATTAGTGACCAATCTAATATTAGCTGAAGATGATCTTCCTTTATCGTATCCTACCTGTTCACTTTTAATTAAATTCAGAAGAAAGGGATTTCATCTATTGGCTAGTATTTTGGCTAACATCTTGCAGTAGGTATTGATAAGGGAGATATGTCTATAGTTTTGGATCAATTCAGGGGGCCTCAATATAACCTTTGCGGAATGGGTTAAAGGTAGCGCTAATGGTAGCGGACCCGTTAAACCCATTCCGCAAGATTACGAGGTTCCCTCGTGGGACCCGATGTGGACATCTGGTTTTACCAGACACCCATACTGGGTCCCGCGAGGCGACCAGGTCGTAATCTGCCCGTTGTTAATTCCCGCACCCATTCCCTTTGAGCCCTATGGGGGCTCAAATGTGAATGGGGAAGGTCCGGGCCCGGGTTCCATGTAGGAGGAATTACCGGGCCATCCAAACTTGGAATGACCCGGTAATTCCCCATTCAGGGAACCCGGACCCGGTATTGGTGGCAGCCATGCCCTTATTAAGGGCATGGCTACCGCCAAAGTCGTAATGAAGCCCAGGGTCTTTATTTGGTTTCGGAAATACAATCAACATTGCTTCTGAAAAGGATCCAACAGCCTTTTCATTAGAAATGAAGGAGGAAAAGCGATCATGAAGTTCAGGAGCTAGGAGATCTTTAAAATGTGCAAATAAGTCTATTGGATATCCATCCGGTCCTGGGGCTTTTGCTTTGTTAAGATCTTTTAGAGCTTTATGTATTTCATTAATTTGTAACACTTCATTTAATGTTTGAAGATTGGTGGTAGTATTTGAGTCATGATGTATATTCCTTAGGAAGCTGGTTTTATGGGTATTATTAGGAGATTATTCTGAGGAGTATAGTTCCTGATAAAAGGTACAGAAGGCTTGTAGAATATCTTTATCTTTAAGAATTCTGTTTCCATTTTGATCTTTTACAACCACAATTCTGGTCCTATCTTGCTTAAATTTAAGGTAAGAAGCCAAAGATTTCTTTGTTTTGTTGGAAATTTGGTATATTTTTTACTTATATTTTAAAAGATTGGAGCAGGAATATTGTGTAATCAGATTATTATATTGAATTTTTAGTTTTTTTATTTCGATAAGGAATAGAACTAGTATTCATGTGAATATATTCTCCTTGAAGATGCTTAATTATTTGAAGAATGCCATCAGATTCCTGTTTAAGCTTTTTCCTTTTTTGAGTTACATAGGAGATCATTTGACCTCTTAGTACAGCCTTATAGTATCCCGGTGATTATGAATTGATTTTTCATCATTTAAATTTTCTGTGAAGAAATTAATATGTTGTTGTTGAATTAACTCTTTGAATTGTTTATCTTTTAGAAGGGTGGCATTGAATCGCCACCTGTTTGATTGGTGCATATTATGTGAGTTAGATATTAGCATAAAATAGGAGCATGATCAGATGAAACAATAGGTTATATTGTAGCATCCAGAAGATGATTGGTCAAAGATTTGGACATAAGGATATAATCAATTCTGGAAAAGGAGTTATGTGGTGGAGAATAGAAAGTATATACTCTATCTGTAGGATGAACCAAATGCAAAGTATCAATAAGGCCTAGTTCTGACACAAAGTTGGAGAATTGAACATGGGAGTTAGTTTTCCTAAAGCATACATTTGATTTGTTCTCCTCTAGAATAGGGTCTATGATCTTGTTGCAATTACCACAAACTATGAGATGAGTTGTGTTGGATCTAAATATATAATTTCTCATTTGAATCCAAAACATAGGGTCGGCATTAGTAGGGCTATATACATTAAGGATGGAATAGTCAATGGAGTAAATAAGGAGCTTGACCAAAACCCATCTACTTACATCATCAGATTCAGTCGAAAAAACTTTGCATTGGATGTGTTTATTAACAAGTGTGATGACTCCATGCTTTTTACCATATGCTACTCTAGCAAAAACTTGCCCTACCCAAAAACGTTTTAGTTTCGCTGCTTCTAATCATGAAAGATGAGACTCTGGTATACATGCTATGGCTAGTTTAGCCCTATGAAGATGGGATATAATCTTTTGTTGCTTGATTGGATTGTGAAGACCTTTGACATTCCAAGAAGATACATTAAGTGACATCGGAGGCATTGAGCAGGGTAAAAATCTTTACAAAGCCTGAGTTAATACAATGTTGTACAAGTACATTCACAGACTGGATACAAAATGGGAAGGGGAAGACTAACAAAGCTGACATGGAATTTTGTAGTGAATATATAAAGTATATAAAGTCTAAAATTACAAGTGGCTAACTGGAAACAGCCACTCCAAACCATGTCAAGATATAATAGTAAGTGGCAGAGGTGGAGAGCCTGATCCAAGAGGGCTTACACAATGGTCCGCTCCAGGAAAAGAGTAATGAATTAGTTGTCCATTTTTCTTTCTAGATATTTTTCATATAGGTTATCTTGAAGTATCCATGTCCTCTCTCCTGTGGTCTTGTATGAATCTTTGTACGTCTACTAGATCCTGAAAGGTGTGCGTACGACCATTGAGCGTAATCTTTAAAGAGGCAGGATGTATAATTCCATATCTGGCATATAGTTGCCTGAGAGCCGGTCTTAGTGTTAGTAATTCCTTTCTCCTTGCGGCAGTAGAGTTAGAAACATCTTGAGATATTAAAATATTGGTTCCTTCCCAATGTAGTTGGTTTTTTTTCTTGGCTTTTTCCATAATGAGAATAACATGGATATAGTCTAGCAAAGCGAATGTTAAAGTTCTGGGAGCATTTCTTGATTGAACATTGGGTTGCACACAATGTGCTCTCTGAATATTGAATTGGACAGATGTTGGGATATCAAGCAGTTTAGGGAGCATATTATATAGGAATTAGGAGGGATTATTATTTATTTCTATAATTTCAGGCAGCCCTGCAATGCGTAAGTTATTTCTCCTATTCCTATTTTCAAGATTTTCAGCTTGTTTCTGGAGTGAGTTGATTTCATTTTCCATGGTAGCTACTCTTCCAGTGACCTCTTCTGCGTTGCTTACTCTTCTTTCCACCTCATGGATTCTGCTTTCAAACGAAGACCATTTTTCATCCAGTATTTGAAGTTTCATAGATGTGGCCTCCATTAAAGGTTTAAGTGATTTTATGTTGTCCAGAATATCTAACATTACTGGATCTTGTGATTCTTCTTTAGGTGTTGGGGAATCACTTTTGTGTCTCTTGGGAGCATTGCTGGATGCTGTTTGCATACTTTCTTTAGGAAGATTCTTTTTTGAAGTCATGGTGGTTTGTTCCTGAGGATTGCACAGAGGAGCACGTAGAATTATCTATTATACAGTATGCTTGATTTTATCTTATGTCCCGAAAGGGAGAGCAACCCATGCAATGTACTATTCAGCATTTATATATTGCGTTATTTTATGTCGTAGATCCGCTTTCTAAGATTGTTTAGCCAATGCACAACATCTGTACTAATGGGTTAATTTATTGGTGCTACATTAGCTCCATTATTGATGCTTAGATATTGTGATGCGTTGCACTGTATTTGCCATAGAATAGCCTGTACCTAAAATGATATGCAGGTTAAAACTAAGCAGTATGGAATTTCCATATTGTTATTTGTAAGTTCTTGCTCTTCATGAGAAAAGCTGGTTTTAACTAGTTCTGGTGCTGCAAATATGGAAAAGCGTCCAAACAGCACCTACAAGAAATATGCTGCTTTAAAAAGTTACTACACACGCTTCAAATGAATAAAAATAGTACTATCGACGAGCGTGTGTAAAATGTATGCTTTTCCTTTAAGGGTAGGCACTTGTTGTAAAGAAAGCAGTGTTCCAAAGATTGTAACGCTGCTCATCTGGCAGGACGCGTCGGCTTTGTTCCGATCCGCGCGCCTCTGTCAGAGGCCGTGCTTACAATTTTTTTCCTAAGAAGAAACGTTTTTTCCTCAGAAGCTGCGTCTCCATCTTCTTGATAGCTGCCGGCGCTCAAGCTTCCCAAATGCTGCCCATATGAGGTACGGCCTACGACAAAGGGGAGAGAATGAATTATATAAGCATAGAAAGTTATTTAGGACTTAATTATAAAATACCCTAGCGGGAGCTACACGTAAAGCGGCCATTTCGGATCGGCGCAAGCCATGCCCCCAAGTGAACATATCTTAAAGTGAAATATATACTTTTAGTTTAATTGACTATTGCTCTTAGCAGCAAGTGCACACGGCAAAATAGCATTGGCCTCTGAAACATAATCAACAATGGAAAACAATGAGAGGAGATGTTCCAATTACTACACTGGAAAAGTATAAAAGGTGCCCACATTTCAAACCAATAATATATAGTGAAATATTTCCAGGAAAACAAAATCCCAATATGAGACAGATTCTTTGATGGCACTTTTGTATGGTATTCTGTGTAAGAAACAGCACTGGGAACATAACAACTTGGTGAAACCCAGGGGGGGGGGGTGGGCTGTGTCTGCCCTCTAAATATGCTAGGCAAAATTGTACAATTTTGGCATTACCCCCATCCCCTTTTTCAATGGGAGACTACAAATACCACAATGCAATTCAACAGAAGGCAAAACATGACTTAAGGGTTTTGAAAATGTAATTTCAAGACTTATAGACTCGTAATAAAAGCTCATATGTGAAAAGGTTACCTGTTTGCTTTTCAATGATTGACACATGCCGGCTTCATATATGATGTGATGAAAACGTTCCTTTCTATCAAAAATAAACACTTTTTAGTGTATTAAATATGAATATTTGAAAATATTGTAGTTTGTTTGATATATTTTAATTGGCCTGGAGGAGGGCATAGATTTAGGCAGCAAACTAGTGCTGTGTGGGTGATCTCAGAATACAAATGTCTCTCTGCATTTCTTAACACAAGAAACTTTAAGAACATCTTTTCCAAAACAATGGTCTCTTAAATGAGCCATGACTTATACATCACTCCTACTTATAAAGCTTTGCTGAAAGAAAGAAGGTGAAAAGTAGTAAGTATGAGGCCTGCAGTGACTGAACAGCTACTAGGAGCGGGTATTTGTCTTTAGAGAGTCACAGGGTGTTGGGAGGAGATACTGTGGCCTCACTCGGACAAAAGCAAAAGTGAGCCTTATATATGGGGCGGCATAGCCCCTCTTTAAAACAATGTTACTTGATATAGTCGAGGCAGACACTGGTGCCTGCAGGCTCCCCCTGACAGGAATTCATGCACCAGGATGTGAATATTCACAAGTATTTCACCACAGCAATGGACATCTCAAGAGGCCAACAAACAAATGTACACTTTCAGTTCCTCCCAGCATCACAGGGGCAGAAGGGAGAGGCTTACAGGATTTGTGGCCTCTGATCACCTTTAAACACTCAGACAAACATGATGAATCAGCTGAAGGATCACTTATTGGCTAGACACACCTGACAGATACACCCATTAATCACTACAAGATGTGTCGCTCCTGATTGGACAATGAATGATCGCCCACTACTGGGAACCCTGCTGTAGGTTTGTTGGAGATTTTTCAGCACCAAAACACTCGCCCCCTTCTCGCTGTAGGGACACATCTTCTCTAAACAAGCATTTGCAATGCCAACAGTTTGGGCTTTTGTGTAGGCATGGGAAAGGCACTTGCCAGGCACTGCCAAGTTTAAAAGCTTTCTTTGTTATAAAAACCTATAGCATAAGCACGTTTAACAATTATATACAAAAAACAGAGTACATTTAATAAATACAATACAACAAACCAACACATTTCATTAAAACAAAGCAGCACCCTATTACAGATATTATGACATCGTTATCCACTATCACATCTTTTGAGGAGAGCATACTCACAGCCACTATAAAAAATGTTCCTGTTTTTGGCTATTAGAGCGTGTCAATTCCTTTACAACGTCATCTCAATAGCCAAACCTGATGCACATACCTTGCAGAACAACTTTCCTATTAATTGATCATATTAAAAATTGCAAAGCTTCGTTAGCACTGGACATACACCTATCCCTGTGAGTGACCATGCAGTATGCAGTATCCCCAACTTCATTCTTACATATAAAGAACGCTCCTAAGGTGGATGAATTTCATTCAGGAGACTCTTTATATTTCCCATCATTTCGCTGTGCAAAACTCAAAGATGCCCTATTCACTTCCAGCTTCTCCATAGATTTCCTCTTGGCAATTGATTTAACATCTGCTTTGGAGGTCTTCTTACAATCTGGAGGGTTATCCCACAGGTGTCCTCCGTCCCACAAATACAATAAATATTTTACATGGGCCAGCCAACGACAATTGTTTTCCCCCCTCCAGTGCCAGAAAGTTCCTCAGAGCCTCCTGATACACTGCCAACCCTGGCATGGTCCACAGTCTAACCCAGTATAGCATGGGTTTGAAAGCAATCTGGTCAGCTATACGGAGAACATTAAGGTCCATCAGAAGCAACAAAGTGGGGGTTTTAGACAACAAAAGTAATTTGTTCATGAACTTGTTCTCAAAACTGGACAAGGGGGCCAAGTTACTGTAACCCCACAGTTCCAACCCATAAAGGGCTGCTGGCAGAGCTTGTTTGTTAAGTTCAAAGCTGGTGAAATTGCCCCACTGCCATGACCAGTGAAAAAAGAATGTATAACCTGGCTGTATTTCCCCAGACTAGCCTTGGCCTTGACAAGTTGCTCGGACCATCCTTCTGATTCATGGAACCTAATCCGCATATAGTCAAAAAATGTAAATTGTTTCAACTTTGTATCATCTATTACTATTCTCAGTGGGGTGTTCTTCGTAAGCAGAGGTTTAAAGACCATAACTTTGTTTTTTTTACATTCAGTTCCAATCCAAGCCCACTACTCTTACTCTTGCAAATAGCTAGAGATGTCTTCAGTCCCTTTCGGGATGTTGCCAGAATGACTGCATCATCTGCATAAAAAAGGAGCACCCTCTTCCAATGCATCTATTATGCCCTGTATATAGATTGAAAAGAGGAGGGGTGTGTAAGTTATTTCAATCTGGCACACAACCAAGTCTTACCCAGCAGGTAGTGTGCAAATGAAACCCTTATTATTTTTATCTATAAGTTCAATATTCTGAATGATATACCACTCATATCACACCCTTCTCCTGAGACCCCCCCCCCCCCAGTCACACTGAACCAGGAATCAGGCTAGTTTGCAAAGGTAAATATTTATTTAATTATTTAGAATTTAAATCACAATATATTTTAATTGGTAGCAACAATCACAAATGGGGTGACGGAACACTGAATAACATCTTTAATGCACTGGGAATTAAGTAATGAACACAAAAAGAATGCAGCACAGAAAAGAGTGCTTTTGGGTTGGTTTGGAACAGATAGCACTATATTTAGGGGTTCCCCCTGCAACACCACTCAACCCACCAATAGGCAATTTAAATAGATTTGAGGAGAGAGCAGGTACTCACGAATAACACAGATCAAACAGAATATCACTCCCACCTTCCCCCTTTAAACACAAGAGAAAAACAGGATTGACTTTTCAACTGTCAGCATGACTTTGAAATTTGATGTGCAAAAACACTAAATGTGGTCAAAAATGCTTCAATTATTATGAATTTCCACGGGAGCTGCTTTGAACAGATGCAAGCAAACATAAGCAATGATTTAATCAAAAGAAAACATTTGAAATCTCAAAGTCAAAGTGGGAAATAATGTAAAGCTAATTCACACGTGTAAAACTTTTCAAAATGTCAATTTGCGGCAAACTTTTCCTTATGCGATTTTTGCTATAACATGTCAATTGGACTGTTTCGCACTGCAGTCTTGGATTGTAGAGATAGCTAAGGATGTTAGGTACAATTGGGATTTCGCTTCTATCTTAAAAATTGAGTGAGTTATAGAGGTTTTAGTGAGAGGTGTTTTTCAAAAAGAAAGACACACATTTGAACAAGGACTTCAGTTTAGAATCAGAAAATATGGCTTATGCTTTTACTCAAGGCTAGGGCTTTTGGGCTAGGCAACCAAGTCAGGACAAAGTAAGCTTTGAGACTGATTCATGACATCAGTAACAGATCCCCATCAACTCTCCCGGCGGCACCAGACTCAAAGTGGGATTTATGGATCAGAGTTACACAGTGAAGATGACTATGAAACTGGAGCTTTAGCAACTAGACAGAATAAGATAGCACTAAAGATTTTGACACTGTAACAGGTTATGAAAATAGGGATAGTTCAGATATTGGAGTGGAACAAAATAAGCAAGATATACAATAGTTCTCTCTCTGCCCTTCTTGTTTCTGGGTATTCAAATCAGCGGGATAACGAGTTCATCAGGGATTCCTTATTATAGCAAGCCAGATAGTTTCAGGATGCTAGTTCAAGATGCTTTCCCACACCACAGCGCTACACTGGGTTGTGAGAATAAGTTTGAGGATTGAGGCCTTGCTGAAAATGGTTCAGCTACTGCTTGGCAACATTCTTGCCATCTGGACCTGGAAGGATGTTAAAGGCTAAATGTTGAATGCTGGAACTAAGTGCTTTGCTGGACTCAGAAGCGTGAGTGTGTGAGTGAGTCCCTATGTGCTGTCAGCTGCCACTATTTATCCTTTCAAATTATATCACAGAAATGGGTGTATTGGATAGCTTAACTAAACCTCCTCCTTGGACTTGGATAGGATCAGAGCTTCATCTCCACCTTGCATCTGAGTGATTGGATCAAAACTGGATGATGTCACATTTAAGGTTTGGCTTTTACAGTCCTTAGAAACCTCCCCTAGCCACTAGTATCAAAATCGAATTTTGTCCTAAATACATATTTATACATTGTTAATCTCTACAAAAATCACACACAAAGAGTCCATATTTTATGTAGTATCTGTTCATCAAAATCCCGCAGCTGTGAGACCTTGTTTCACCTTTCTGCAGAATTGTGTCCATTTCGCCATGAACACTTGTTCCAAACTTTCTGCAAATTCCCACAAATATGTATGTTTACCTTGGGGATGTGTGTGTAAATTTTAACAATTCTAGCATTAATACAGTTCACATAAAACCACATATATTGCCATTCCTGTCCAGAATGTGTTACACAGTTCCACCGCCTCTTGAAATGTAAAGCCAAAAAGGAGACTAACAAATCTGTCCTTTTTATATTTTTCACCACTTTGGTTAGCAAGTTATAAGTCTCTAAAGAAATGTTCATTATATAATTTTAGAAGCAAATGGCCATCCTTTTGTCTGTCTTTGGAGCAAGGATTAGCACCCACCTTTGATGGATTTCCTTCTGCAGGCCAGTTTATGACCCTTTCACATGTTCTCAGACTTCGCTGATAAACTAGGTGACTCACAAATATTTTCACCTACCTCCTCCTCACCTGTGGACACTTCGTTGGATGTATCTTTGGAAGATATTTCCCTTCTTTCTCGCCAGGTGTTGTTAGGCTTTTCTTTGTAGCTTTTAAGATGAGCTCTTCTGGAAGCCACTCTGCCGTATAGCAATGTGGCCAGCAGTAGGGGCCTCCAGTGAGACCACCCCACTTTCAGGGAAAAGCTTTGCTGAAAAACCCTGAATGGACCTGCTGACGATGGTATCTTGAATCCAGGTAAATATGGTCTACTTTTCTTTTTCTTACTGCAGGAACTAAAACTCCCAAGATGCACTGGAAGTAGGTGGAGTGGATGGTGATGAATACTCTGGCCAAAGGATCTTTAAGAGCCAGCCGCAAGCAACAAAAGGTCCGGAAGGTAAGTAAAGAACAGGAATAACAAATACTCCAATAAGCAAGCAACACAGAGAAAAGTAGGCGGTACCAAGTTACGGCAACCGCAGCCACTGCTGACCACAGTGAAGGCGTTCAAAGGTAACGTGGAAGGAGCAGTACAGGAGTAACAGGAAGGAGGCAGCGGGAAAGGGTGAATGGAGGAAGGAACAAAAGAAGAGCAAAAGGAGGTAGTGATAACGTGCAGGCATGGAACACTCGAGTAGCGTGTGAACCCGAAGGGAAGCCCAGGGTTGCAACGCACCGAGTGATTCTTCCGACGTGTATTTAAACGCATCATTCTCAATGTAACAAAAACACTAGAATGCTGCATTAGCTTCCACCGAAGCGGAGATGGCTCAACCCTCCTCCATTGTTCCCATAGCCTCCAGTGAGAACGATTCATGACACATGTCCATTTCCTGGCCTGTAGGTTCTGCCATTGTTCCTTCTCTGCCTACAGACATAAGTCTGGCCTAACCCACAATTATTATATGTCAGTGATCAGTGAGTTTCTACTGAGAGGATTTCCCTTCCCTTGGGGGAAACCTGTTTTTCTACTTCTTGCAGGCCCAGACAGGCACATTTATTCTTAATTTCTTGACTTAAAATCCAGCAGAAACCAAACTTGTTGCATCAAATGACATAGGTAAATTACATTCTTAGCTTGAAACCTGTGGAGTTAAAAACAACTGAGATCTGTATTCCTTTTAGCACCAATCCTTTTATGTTTGCTAATCTGGCAGACTTTTAGTTTAGATAACTATGAAGTTTCATCAGGAGAGCCCATCTGACAGGGCTGTCATTCACAGAAGCCCAGTGTGCTGCACACAGATTTTGACAGGGGCTGTCATTCACAGGCAATCCAGTGTTTCTGAGAAAATGTTTTTCTCTTCACATTTTAGTATGTTGTACATTCACAGTGCTTCATTAGATTAAAAGAATTTTAGTGCCAAGCAAGATTTTAAGTGTTGAAACAGTATTAAGTACAGTCCTGTTGGAGTTTTCACAGCAAAATAAATGTCATTTATAGGCACATTTTGGGGTTTCATTTTGCAAAGCGCTGCTTCTCCCTCTGGACTCCATGTTTGCTTGCCATGGAGCCCACTGGCACATTTCCTGCAGTGTCTTCTCTATTCCACCACACATGCACCATGGGTGGCAGGTTGTGCAGCCATCTTTTTGTGTGTTGGAAAATGCGGTTTTGGAGGTTTTTGGCGCGCACAAGGATTTTGCCGCCATTGTTGCTTTTTCTCTCACCATAAATAGCGTGATGCCGCATAGTATAGCAAAGTGGGTCAATACATCCCACAGGTGTCAGGACATAGCCCGGGCGCACCCCTCTTTTTACAGTTAATGGACTTGTTTACCCCCCAATACCATAGCAGACAGAAGACTCGGCTTCAGAATACAGCATTTACACAGGTGTATTACGTTCACTTAGCACTCACCAAAGAGTGTCTCTTGAAACTGTGTGAAATGCTTCAGAACCAGAAAAATGGCATACAACTTAGTCTGCCAAAATTACATACATTTAGATTATGAAGAACAAAGCAAAGCAGTGATCCACAGTGCCTCTACTGGCTCGGAAGACAGCTGGGGGTTCAGTGATTACCCTTGCTTCATCTGCCCAGTTTTGTAATATAGTCAAAATAATTTTAGCAAATGTTTTCCCGATACAGTCTAGTAATGAAATTGGATGGTAGTTCTCTGGTTCACCCCTCCCTCCTTTCTTATAAATGGGGACTATAGTCACGCCTCTACAGGCCTTTTGGATTTCCCCAGAGCGAATTACAGCATTCAAAACCTTGAACAGAATTGGAGCTAAAATCAATATTTCATCTTTCTAAAAGTCCACAGGTATCAAATCCGGTCCTGCAGCTTTGCCTGATTTTTGCATACTCTGGGATTTTTCAGCCTCCTCTATAGAGATTTGCCATTTCATGGTAGGGGTCAGTCTATCCATGTTTTTGCCTGAAAGATTCCCTACTGATGTTTCAGCACTTGCATACAACCTGGAGACATTCCCCCACCACACATCTGCAGGGATACAACATTGTGAAACCTGGTCAACACCCAACTTACTTGTTTTTACCAACCTCCAAAGACCAGCACTATTTCCCTGAGCTAAGGCCATGTACAGAGCTTCCCACCATGATTGTGTATGATATCTTTTTTCCCTGGACAGTAGGGCCTTATATATATTGCTCTAGTCTGGCAAAGCCTATTCTTATTTCGACCTATGCCATAGCTTGTACACAGAGTCAAAGCTTTCTTTTCCCTATTACAGTCCTCATCATACCAGGCATTTGCCACCATCGCCCTCTTTTTTGGTTTACCAGCAGTGTATGTCAGAAATTGAATATGTTTCCTGCCTAACAATTCAAATTCTGCAACAACCATACCATCTAGCAGGTTATTACTGCAGATGCCTACAAAGTTATCTTTAATTGCAGCATTCACTTTTGATTTAACTTCCATTTTTACCTATTTGGCCCATTTCCACATTATCCTACCCAGGCCATGTTCCAAAGGTGCTATTAAGCCCCTCCTGTAAAATGTAAGTACGAGTGGATTATGGTCACTCTCTCTTTTGTCTACCACTTCAAAATCAAGAGCCTTAGTCCAGCTACTGCCTGTAATGAAAATATAATCAATACATGATGACCCAACACCAAATAGCTTGTCGTTGCAAGCCCTTAGGTTTAGATTGGCAATAGCACTGGCTGATTTTACCACCTGCTTGTGTACCCTTTTTGGTGTATTGGCCATTAAAGTGGGCATGGACCAAGCTATGTCCTAGTCATCCCATAGTTGGTTGGTTACTTCCAGAGGTTCCAAATGGAGGTTCATATCTCCCACCACTAAAGTAAATTTGCTTTGTAACATCATTGGGTTGGTTGAATTGAGCATTTCCTGCAATTTCGTTAGCACCCCCTTACCCAATGCCACATTGTATTATAACAATTAATTAACAAGAACTTTTCTTTTCTCCTCCCCTTGGTATCACTGACAACAATTGTCAATCTGCAGAGTCAGTTTTGACATTGACCACCTTCCAGTCGAGGTTTGCATCAATCTAGATTTGCAACCATCCGAAGAGTCTACCCCTTAGACCCTTGGTGGCTGGGATCATACAGCGTACAGAGCCATGTAGTTAAACCGGATTTAAAGACCATGATTCTCTGCAGATATAACACCTGGTGCTTCCTAGCAACGGAACACCAATCCGGGTTAAAGACAACTCTCCTGAGGACTGCTATATTCCAAGAAAGAATTTGTAATGCTGCTGAACCCATCTCGACAGTCCTTTGCCCATTCGGTCAAACCCCCTGTGACAGAATTACCTGAAATAGGCCTCAGGCCACCTATTACAGACCCGATCTTACACCCCCTCCTAATCCCATCATAACACACCATCAGTTTAAACCCTAGCTTTAGCAATTTGCCTGTACAGGTGCACAACAAAGATGCAATAGCTGGTGAGACCAGTTCTATAAGGACCCAGTTCGTAGGGCTATCCCACTTGGGTAACTCCACACACAGTAAATCACTGTTCTTAATTGAATAAAGCAATGGAAGAAGTTTAGGAATGGGCTGTCGGCTGTAGGAGATAATTCTTCTATTTTGACCAAAAAAGTGACATTAGCATTCGAGAGTCATGAGAAGATATAGAACTTTGATCAAAACCCTCTTTAGTGTTGTTGTTAACGATACACTCAGTAGCGTGAAAAATATTGAGCCCTATGGGGGCTCAAATGGGAATGGGGAATGGTAATTGGCATGGGGACTTACCGGGTCCTCCAGGGTCGGAATGACCCGGTAAGTCCCCATACCGCCTACCCGGAGCCAGAAGGCGGGAGGGGGTTGACATGGGGCTAATAGCGCCATGGTTACCTCCTACCATGTAATGAGGCCCTGTGTGTCCCTCCTCATATGCCACTTTTCCCTATCTGTACTCTAATGCTTTATAAGTAGTTGGTTAGATATGCAACACGTTTGATGTGATTAAAGTATACCTTTATTGTGGGTACATGACAACCTTTTTATGTTGCATTTGTTTTGTCTATTTAGGATTTATCAAATGTGACCATTTTGTTTTGTTAATAATGCCCGAAACGATGAACTATGAAGTTCGAAGTATCTGAACAAACTTGGCTTTATTAAATATGGTTTGCCTGCAGGCTGCATCACTTGCACGCCAAATATCTTCGTCATATTGAGCCTCTGTCTAACCGAATATATAATGTATATTTTCTCGCCATCAAACGTGCTCTTGTCAAACACCGGTCATCACCTTGTCAGCCACTAGGCACATCTGTATTAAACACCAGTGAACTGTTGTCAACCCACATTCTTCTTCTTGCCATTTACCTGTTTCTGCCTTTTCCACGAAAGGCTTCTCATTAGCTTACTCTGAGTGACAGGGTAATAGATGTCTTCCAGTGCTATCATTTTGTGCTGAATAGAACGTGCGGAAGAGTCTGTTGAACATTTGACAGAGCTGGATTTGTTTGCTCCATAAAAGGTATTTCAATTCACATGCTGAATTCAGAGTCAATGGGAGGTTTTTTCCTCAGCTGCCCGCTTCCCCCAAGCGAATGCCATCAATCATGAGGACACTGCAGGCAAAGCTGACTTCTTCCCGCCAAACGTGGCTTCCATGTTAGCTCGCAGCTACGCCCTCCGAATGGATAGCCAGGGAAACGTCTGGTGTGGGTGTGAGGTGACGCACCGTATATCAGCCTCAGGGCTATCAAGAGGTGTGGGTGCTACATACACAGCAGCGGATGGACGCCTGCCATTTTCTCCATCTTTGTTCACTTTGATCACTGAATTATTAGCATAGGATAACAGCAGGCACAACCGTGATTGTGGAATGTTCTAATTATTAGCAGAGGACAACAGCAGGCACAACCGTGATTGTGGAGTGTTCTGGAAATAAGAGGTGCGAAGGGGGCAGCTCACATATTGAACAGTTGATGCTTCCAAGAAAACCTTTACACTGAAAATCTAAATGCAACATCATAAAGCTGGCGAGTCCAATTCCATGACATTGGTGTAGTTTTTTGTGGGAATGTGCATTTAATCACATCATCAATAAACTGCATGCAGGGTTCAGTATAACATTAATGGCCACTGGGGGATGACGCATCCTGTATTGGTTCACCAGCCGATAGGCCTCACGATGCCAGGGCCTCTACAGAGTGCGCAGGACTGTAACAGGGTAGTCCCCCCCGCCCCCCATGTGGCCAATCACACCAGTAACACTATTAACACTCCTAACACTGTTAACACCCCAACCAGTATGCTAAGGTTTTTAATGTGTTGCTAAAAACAACGGCTAGCGCTGTGAGCGTTTGCCCTTTCACTTGGAGGAAGGACATGCGCAGGTGGATCGCTGGATCCGTTCTCGATTCCTTTCATGTAACTGCAGAGAAGTAAGAGGTTCAAAGCAGGGCTGGCCCTAGGATTTGCTCGGTCCTGGGCGGCAAAAGATGTGAGCATAAATAGTGGTGTAAGTGATATTACAGAAAATCCTATTACAAAATGTCCTTTTATGCACAGTGGTATTATGGAAAATTAAATTAAAAACACATTGCCATGAGTAATGGAGGAGATAAATACATTGTAACGTCCAGTATATCAATTATCACTGTTCACATTTACCTATGTGGCAATATCAGGAGTGAGGTTTTTTTTTTTTTTTTTTTAAATAGCAGACAGTGTAAGCTGAATATTTTTTAGAGACTTATAATTTTGGCAGATAAGGCATAATGCGATAAAAGGATTTGCCCAGGAGCACAGAATGTGGTTAAGTGGTGAAGCTGAGATTTGAGACCAGTCAGAAATTCAGGTACTTGAACACATCTAATCCATGATGTAATCGAAATAAATATTGTTTGTAAGATATATTTTGGAAACTTTGGTTTGAAACCAGCATCTGACTAAATAAGGCATTGCAAAGATACAGTGATTATGTTTTGCTAACTGAATATAACTCTGGTTTTGCAAGTACAAACTAGAAATATGCTTTTTTTTCAGAAGCTGCAAATAAGGATTATTTTGACTGTCAAAAGAAATAGACTCCAAGTAGGTTCCAAGGATGTCATCTCTTGGCAGTTATTGGGCCTAGGGCAGACAGGGCAGGTTGTGTATATTGTAGGGTTGCCGTATCCTGCGATTGAGTCTATTTACTTGGTAGTCAGAGTAAGCCATTTCGTGGTCTTCAAATGTTAACAAAATTAACAAGCTGTATACTGCAGCTGGTTCCCAGTCGCAATGTTGGGAACATGTAAATTATGTGTTTACTAACTTTGGGATGACTGATGCTTGGGAAAGCCTGACTCAATTCAGTCAAATAACCTTAAGCATTTGTGCCTGATTGAACTCCTATCGGCCCGTAACACGGCTTCATTTGTAAGTACTTATTTGATAATAAAAAACACCTCAGGGTTGGAAATTCATTTGGATAACGATGTTCAAGCATATATCAAATATTTACTTGCACATTTGTGCTTAGGCACATTACCTGTTGAATACAGTATGGCCCAATGGAATCCTAGTGCAACTCTAATTGTGGGAACTCTAAAGATAGGCGATGGGATGAGCTTCAACTTCTTTTTTTGTGCCCCTTGTATGTTAGAGTATGTGCGCTTTTGTCTGAGATCCTTATTGCGTTAATCGGAACGAACAGACAGCCAACGAAGCCCTGAGATTTTGTCGTGTGTTAGCTGGTGAAGCCATAGTTTATGGAGTAGTGACTTGTCGATCTAATACTGGTTCATTTAGGCTATAATAGCAGACAAAGGTACAATGTTTTCGGTACACCAAATTCTGTAGTACCTATACCGGTTGTATTTATATCCCAATAGTTGCCAACATGTGTATTTTTATGGAGTGGTCACTTTATTTTTTCTAGATATAATTGGCTTTAAGAATTTTAAAATTGCCTAAAATGAGAACTTAGATACTATGTTTGTTTTTGATCCTGCGTTATGGATTATTTCAGAAATAAACAGTTAATGAATAAATTAACTACAAGTACAGTACAGGAATTCAAAATTATAGTCGCTGATATATAGGCCTTGCAGAGCATCCGAAACCTGTACTGTAGAGGTGTAGACAGGGTAAGGCCTGAGCGGGCAAGACCCACCCAAAAGCTGTAAATGCCCACTCAGCAGTACTGCATGGGCATTTACAGATGTTAATGGTACTGTGGTGGGCCCATCTACCTTAGCTTCAGGCCCCACTGGTTAGACAATCATGGCTATACAAGATGAGACCTTGAATACTGTGTTTCTGCATTTTTTAGAAAAGAGTCTGCGAATAAGTTGAGCAGTACTGTGTCAGTGTTGCTAGGAATATAGGGTTTTTGCATTTCTTTACACTTTTACTTCACATGGAAGATAAACCCTAGTGCAGTGAAACGTTGTAATCTTGATGGCTGTAGCTTAAACCTTCCCACCCTACTGATTTAACATGCTTTCGAACATGTCATTTGGACTCCGTCTTTATGTATGATAAGAATGTCTTTTGGATTGTTCTGGTTTTTGTGTGTAACGGTCTTTGACTTCCTTATGGAATGATGACTCCTTAACTGAAATACGGTTTCTTTCACTTGCCCTTGCATTCATGTGCCTCTTCCCCAACTTCTGGTTGCTTGGCTCTCTCCTGGTCAAGGGTTCTTTGGCTTCTCACCCCACTGTGTGGTTTGTGTCTCTCAAACCTCCTTGGGCCACTTGACTTTCACCCTGTCATGGGCTTACTTGTTTCTCACATGGCCATGTGGTGTTGTCTTCTTGGGATTGTTTGGCTGCCACCCTGCCAAGGGCTTTCTGGTTTATCGCCCACCAGGGGTTGTTGGGTCTCTCGACCCTTCTTGGGGTCACTTGACTGTGAGCCTGCCAAAGGCATCCTTGTTTCTCAGACCTCCAGTGGGGTTTTGCTGTGTCTTCCCACCCTTTTCCCTGCTCCCAGGAACCACGCCCGGTGTTCCCTCACCCATTCTCTGCATGCCTGCATACCTCCTCTTTGGCCAAATGATCACGGGTTCATCAGCATTGTGGAGTACGAACATTGGATACTTGGTGCTTCTCCATCTCCTCGGTTGACCCTGACTGGTTCCAGACTTATCTGGCATTGGCAGCGGTCTGTTGGCTCCTTCACTGCTCTGCATTAGACACTTTCCTCATCGGTCTGCTGCTTAACTATGCCCTCCAGGAAGCTGGTCTCTCTTGTAGCTCGATCCACAAGACTTCCTCTTCCTGTTCTCCTCTCTTCAATGTCGTTCCTACATCGTTTTATAATTCAAGCTGCAACAACATTGGTTGTTCATTGTTTCTGTGTTTCTCATACTGGCCGTTGCATAAAAGAGTCAGAAACCATGCCATCCATCTCTAAAGGTTAACAAATACAATGGCTCAATCCCCACTTAGCCAAAAAACATATGGGAGCTTTCAGCTGAGGGTGGATGAATACAATCCCTTTCCGGTGTTTCCTTGTTCACCAAATGCAAGTCGCTCCCAGTGGAATGCCGATTGCCCTGTCCCTGAGGGATTGTTACGCTTAGCAGACTTAACTCACCACTACCAAATGGAGTGGCTCTCCAGTGGGGAGAAGGGAAGAATGCCCAATTTCATCACAGAAGTTATATTGATAGTATGAAAATAGAGGCAGACATTTGAAAGGCAATTAGCTTGCTTGCAACTATTTAATATAGTTCCCTATCTAGAACATAAAACATATTTTGTGAAGTTGAGAAAGTTGAGCACTTTTGAAAACATGACCTCACTGTGCCTCACAAGCAACATGCTTCTTCAGTGCAACTTTTACATCCATCATAATATCTAAAATAAAGATGAGCATAAAGAGAATGTGCCATCACTACCAGTAGAAATCTACTTCCATGAAATGGGCACCTTATTTTAACATGAACAATCTACGATCAAATCCATCACTCCCATTACTCCCAACATTCCTGTGCTTCACTATTGGAGAAAAGCAGGAAGTGGCCACATAAGTGACCCATATTACTTAAAGGTGCATTCACTTTATAAAGTGACAGGAACAGTGCGAACATTGTTGATAAAACCTGATAAAACCTGAATTTGTTCAATTTGTTAACTGAACATCGCTGTAACAATTCCTCCATTAACCACTTGGTTTGGGTAACATTAAAGGTTCCATAAACCTGCCCAACATACTGTGCTTGAGGTTGAAATGTGTACAGATCCCTTTTTTATCGTTCAAATTGGTGATATTTCCAACACATAATCACATTATTTGTGTGCAATTTATCCATGATACACACCAGATGCAGTCTTCTGCGATGATGTTAATCATGTTATCCCTTAGCCACTCCTTGCCATTTGAAGCACTCACATATTAATTCACTGGCCTAGCCACAAACAAACTGTGTTACAGGTGCAGTTGTATGAAGCACATAGGCATTCAGGCTCCTGTTTTTTTTTCTGAAAGAGTGGTGGTTGCTGAGTTGAGAGACTACCCAGTGTATACTTCACAGAACGGAGACCAGGTCCGGTACCTGGTGAACTCCTGAACCTGCCTCATCAGCTGGGAGATCACCTCATAAACTGGATAATCACTAAATCAACTGCATCCCAGGTTTCAATCTGCCCCACGCTTTTTATTTTAAAACGTTCAGGAAGCATTGTATTTACCATTCCTGTTTTATGGTTCTACATTCTTTTGACAAGCAAATTGTTGTGTTATAATTTGCTTTGACAGCATTACTTTGTTTTTTCCAATTGTTTTTGTTTAAAGGGCGGTCCTCCCCTTACCCCTGTTCTCTGCTATTTCACACCCACCCCTCTACCCCTAACCCTTAAAAAGCATATAAAAATGTACTTTCCTACAAAGTAATGTTGTAAAATTAAATTATATTGAAGTAATTTACTTTGGTAAAACTACAGGATACCGTTTTCATATACTTACATATCTTAGAAATCTTGCGGTGCAGGCAATAAGCACTGGAGTCCATTGAAGGTTTTCAGAATGTATTGTTGCTTGTCTACATGTATCCCCTGCTATTTTTACAGTGCATTGTTTTAGTTGTGTATTTTTTTTTTGTTTAATGAGATATGAAGTCACAGAGCTTCCTGTACTACATGTCACATAATGCATTTTTGTATATATTGTGGCAGACCAGAAGAAGTACACAGACATGAAAAAGGCATGTTCTTACTGTGAAGTTTATTTAAAGTAAAAAAAATGCCTATCTCTCCATATACCTATGTTGTGTTCCCAGCCTATCTTTCTAAATAAGGTGCCTGTCGTCAAAATGAATGTCCTCTATCTCAATGTTAAGGAGGCCCAGCCCCAGTCATAATTCAATAAAAGCCCCTTTAGTGATGGGATAGTGCAAACAGCAAATGTTTTATTTTCAGATGGCTGGTAGCCATTAAACAAGCCCCATTGTGTTAGTCAGCAAGGCAAGGACTCAACGCCTGCCCAATATCAACACACTTGTATAGAAATACAGCATTGCACAATAATGTTATGCTAATATGAACCTTATTTTTTAGTAAGCTTTAATTGGCCATTTTACTTACGGGTCAAACATTGCTTGATTTCGATTGGACATGAACACCTCCAGAAACACATGACTTATTATGAAAATTAGCATGACCAGGTAGTTTCCCAAATTTTCAGAGTCATTGACATATGTTGCAATCTTAAAGCTTCACAAAAACAAGTTACCAGAAATGACATCTTCAGACTTATTAGCACACTGTGTTCAAGACATAACTAAACTATTTGGTTTTCTATTGGTTAATTTCCCTATCTTATCTTTTCTGACTGTAAGTCAGTTTCGTTTCATGAGTCACACCACTGAAAATCACATATTCTGCTATTTGGTCCTACCATCTCACTGTACTTTTGCTTTCTGCCCAACATACTCCCTTTTCTACACACAGCACTTCTCCAATTTCTACTGAGCACTCTTAAATCCCCATGGAGCTTTGAGGCCTGTTGCTATATATAATAAAATGGCTATATTTTTCTAACCTATATTCCACATCAGAAATCTATATTATGTGATAATTATGTTGTGCGTAATGTAAGCATATCATTATGTTCTATATTGTCCTAAATAAGTGTATGCAGTGTCACCTCTGTTTTCTTAAATAAGGGCTGCCTAGCTGTCCCAATAAGCAATACTACTGATTTTTCCAATGTTGGACAGGGAAGAGGGGTATTGGCCCTAGATGCCATATTCACCTGTCTGTAATCAAAGAGCAAGGAAGAGGCTGCTCCTTAACACCAATCTAAGCTATCTGAACTTACCACTTTTATAACCAAAAAGGGGGAATTGAACCCCTTCTACTGGTGTTTGTATTTCCTCACAAGTTTCTTCTCACTTTTCTTACTCCTATCTGAAGACCACATGAACATAGTCTCTTGTCATCCACTATATCAAGGTCTGCAGTTCTTAGTCATCCACTATTTAAAGTTCTGCAGTTAAGTGGTTAGTTATTCCCTTCTCCTTAGTCTTCCTGGTCTCACTTTTCTCTACTCAATAAACCTTATACAAATAGTTTCTTGACATCCACTGTATCAAGTACTGCAGTTCTTTTAGGTGACTGGATTTTCCATTTTCCTTATTATTGTTAGTTACCTTTAATCCATTTAGATTCCGTTTCACCCCATTGTAGCATTCCTGAATCTCTGTTACATTCTTCATCTCTCTATTATAGTAGTAAAAGTTCCAATTACATTCCCCCATTCCCAGGGTGCAGTTTCATATATGAGTTTGAGTTTCCTGGCTTTGCGGGTTTGTTTTACCCAAATGTCTCTCTTTCTTGTACTCTCTTTCTTATCTTCAAGATATGGGTGTGCTTTGCCATTTTTCCCAAATTGATAAGACTCCACTTTTATTTCTTTCCCACGCTGTGGTTTTCATATTTCTTCTTATCACATTCAAATAGTTCTGTTTCATTGGATTATTTCCAATAGTTTTCCCATTAGTATTGGGACTGGGTCGAGTTTTGCTTAACTTATAATAAGTCCTGCTTGACTTGCCAGTGCTCCAATTCATCATTTTACCTTTTGAGTTCTGGGGCAACATTGATGGTACTTGCAGGCACTTGGATTCTCTTTCATTCTTCTTGCTGCCTCGTGGCTTGCTCTCTATTGTGTCTCCTTCCTGGACTA
The DNA here is from genome assembly GCF_040938575.1 of Ambystoma mexicanum. Classification (NCBI taxonomy): domain Eukaryota; kingdom Metazoa; phylum Chordata; class Amphibia; order Caudata; family Ambystomatidae; genus Ambystoma; species Ambystoma mexicanum. The sequence goes on along the minus strand of NC_090934.1, from coordinate 714,720,133 downwards.
GCCTTTCTCATTTCTGGGACGTCACAGGAATCGTGACTCGGACTGGGCAATGCTGACTGCCCTGGATGGTCTTGGCAATGTTATAATGGCAGACTGCCCACCGCTCTTATCCCGTGGTCATTATACCACTGTTCTTTTTCCTCCGATGTGCTTGGCTTTCTTCCACTCTCGCACACCAGCTGCTCAGCATTTCTGGTTATACAGTGGAGCGGCTATGTCACACGTCAGCTCTGTGTTCTGCCAGAGCCCAACCTTATTCTGCTCCGTTACACACAGGGACCATTGCCTGCATCCATCGGATTTTCGCTCTCTCTCAGCCTCTGCTCTGCCTAGCATCTCTCTGTCTTAGCCTTCTCTAACGGCTGTCAACCTTCTCTATCCCTCTCTCATTGGTCTCACATCCCTTTCCACCTACTTGTTGCAGTCCATTGGAAACTTGAAGTTAAAGGGAGATCTTCCAATTCCTGTCATTCATTTTATAACTTCACATTATCTTCATGAGTTTGATAACCGTTTGGTATATTGTATGAGTTGTGACGGGTCAGCAGAAGTACGTGGACAATCTAAGGGCATGTTTTACACTCTTTTATTAAAGTTAAATCGAAGGCCCGACTTTCCCTATCACTATGGTTGACCCCTGCCTATGTTAGTAACTAAGGTGCTTGCCAGTCCATCATGAATGTACAAAGAAAAAAATCTGCAGTCCAAACCTACCCATAGCTGACCCTACCACTATGAAAATTAACTTAGGTCAACAGAAATATTCCCTTCTCCTGTTGGGTAGCTCCAGTTCCAGGCTGCAAGATTCTCCTTAATAAATAATCTTAAAATGGACTCTTGTGATTTCATGAATCAGTCTCTGTAACACTTCAAGTGGACCATTGTTTTTATTCCTCCTTTGGGAGTTCCTTTTGAGGGTCTTTTGTAAGATATACATTATTGATTGCTGATTTTAACATATTCTTGGACATTATTATTTCTGTGATAGGATTACCCACCTGGGTGATTATAGATCAGCTTGTTCTGGTCTACATGACTTTGTAGATATTTCAGTTCAGTTGAATAGTTTGTCTGAACTGTGGCTCATCATATTTACTGTTTGTTATATAATGTGCTCCTTTCCCAGGATATTGATTTTCTTTCCCCGATTTCCAGGATATTGTTATCCATCATTCCTTTCTCTCAGTATTTCGATTTTTAGCAGTTTGTTCTTCTGAATCACAATGTTCTAAGTTAATCAATTTCAGAATTAACTTCAGCTCCTGACTTGTACTTAGATAAGCATTTTGGATGTTATAATGATTCCCTCTGGGCCTCCCATTCTCCCTGTTCTCCTTGTTACCTTCGACGGTGAAAGAGAACCTCCTCGGGAGCCCTGTTCTGCTGGGACCTTCCTTCTTGTCCCACAACACCACCAGTTTCCCTTCATCTGCATTTTCTTCCTGATTGCTGGGTTTCAGTCTACCGATGCCTGACCGGACACCCTGCTGCTTTATGCTTGCAGTGGTGTCAGCAATGGTTTGTGGATTGGCTGTCCACCATGGTTCCCTCATGGTATCACCACCACCTTCCTCTGTACTCCTTCCCTGTTGGAAAGGCATTCCTGGGACTCGCCATGACTCTGGCATCCCATTCTTCACTTTCTTGCATGTTTCAAAATTGCAGGCTTCCTGGATTCCACTTACCCTGCCTTCTTTCTATTCAGTTATTATGCAGCTCAGGGCCTTCCCATGCCTGCATATGTATTTCTCTCTCTTCTCATGTGTTATGCAGCTCGGGGCCTTCCCTTGCCTGTGTGTGTGTGTCTCTCTCTCCTCAGCTGTTACGCACCTCAGGACCTTTCTGTGACTGCGTGTCTCTCTCCCCTCATTACTCTTGGAGTACATGTTATTTAACATACTTGTCTCAGTGGATTGGATATCTTGCTTTAAAGGGACATGTTTTTTATCTCCATGTTATAATAACATCACTTAAATTCATCACAGCAACAGGAGTCCTTGTCCCCTAAGGGGGAATCTCTCCCAGTGAGGTCCCACTTATCTCGACCCCTAGGGAACGTGTTGTGGAGTGGCCTCATCCACCTAGCCCCCCCCCCCACCTCTTGGGGAGAAGGGACAAATTCCCTCGATTTGTCACAGAGTCCATATAAGCCATCATGTGGAGGCCATCAGGGAGTTCCTCACAGGAATGGGAGTCTGTGTCCCCAAAGGGGGTGTCTCTCCTGGTGAGGTTCCACTTGCCTCGACCACTAGGGAGGGATTTGCAGAGTGGGATCACCTCCCTAGCCTCACAGGGGAGCTGCAGCTTAGGGAAAGGGAAACATTCCCTCAATTTGTCAGAGTACTTAACACAACACATGCTTTCTGAGCTTGCTGGGGTTTTTGGAATGGAGCCCTGTAGTGTACACAAAAATAATCTCCACCTTCCCCATTGCACCATAGTATTCCAAAGTGCTGTTCAGCACTGTTCACCTGATGCTACATCCCCTCACTGACCTCTTCACTAACACCTGCCAACACCAGACTCAGTGCTAAGTCCAAAAAAACGTGCTCTATCAAGCAATCAATATATGGTGCTGCGGCAGTTCAGGGCTGTCATTAAGAGAGTGACATGGGAATGAAAACTACCAGCTCATCCTGATCCAGAAGTAATCAGGACCAGTGAGCTCCAAAACGTACACCATTCATTCCAGACACTCACATCTCCTATCACCATGCTCACTCTCCACTTTACACCAACACACAATATAATGCCGTTATACTCCTTGATCAATTTTGGCCTAGCTGCACACGTACGAACATTTCTACTTGAACACTTCAACAACCTGCTAGAACGCAGCTATTCCCCACAAGAAATCTTACCAGCTGCACACATACACTTCCTACACAGGCTTAATGTCTCCAGAATGCAGTCTCAGAGACCAACCGTCTGACTGCACACATTCGACTGATCTCTCACTACCACCACACCTAATTTTAGGATGCTGCCACCATCACGCTAATCACACTGGCAGCACACATATTGAATGCACCCAAGCACTGTATTCTACCCTACTCTCTCAACTGACCTGGACTGTGGTCCCTGCGCGCGTTCAACCTACAAGTGCTTTGAGATCATACCAATGATATATAGAGCGCTATATGAATGCCAAATAACAATAACAACAACAACATGGCACTCTTTTGAATCACATAGGAATTCAGCCACCTGAAATTATAGTCAGCAGCATTGGCTGCAGGATGAGTACTTACGTGGAGTACCCTTGATATGGGACCAGGGTTCACACCTAGTGTGTGCATTATCAGCTGAACAAACATCTCATCAACTGGGTTACCAGTAAATCAACTGGGTTCCAAGTTGTTATCTGCACCACTGTTGTTAGTTTGAAAGTGCTCAGTCAACAGTAATTTAAATATGTGAGGTCTTTATTTATTATGTATATATTAATTGTTTTAATGCCCTGTATTTTAAAGTATATGTTTAGATATACTGAACATTATTTTACTTGCAGAAAATATGTGCAGAGGCCCAGTGAATGTATTCAGCATGTGTTGTTATGTATTTAGCTTTAAATTATTGTTTTTCTACCCTGCTGTCGTTACAGTATATATGGTTATTCTTATGTTTATTATTGATACAGACTCTCACAGCATTATTTCTGATTTTATCAGAATTCATGGCCCATATTACTCTATTTGACACATAACACATGCATCCTGAGCTTGCAGAGATATTTGGGAGTCAAAACATGGTACCACGTTGCTTTGGTTTTTCTTGCCCTTTTGTTTTGTAAATGTTTTCGGTCAATAGAAAGCATCGATATTTTGCACTGGGTTAGAGGTGAGGTGTGAATCCATCGAGCCAGTCATGTCAGTTATCTAGTTCTGGACTTTGGCATGCTTCATGGGTATTCCTAGCTAGGAAAATGAATATGCACCTTGCAGGGTTAGGCTTCAGGTACAGAGTTTACATCCAGGATTGGATGAGTTACAGACAGTGCTTGAATCAATGGATGTTGTTTATAGAATTCATCTTTAGGTAAAGTTGTGTGTCATCTGTATAGCATGTGTATTAATGTTAATGATGGTTAGGAGTTCCCTCAGAGGTTTCATGTAGAATCTCTACAGACAGGGGACAGCGTGTCGATGTGCGAAATGCCACACATTACTGGTTGGTGCTAGGATCTTTTTGTGTCCATCTAGATGAGTTGGTATCTGTTGGAGAGACATGAGTGTGATGAAATGACTTTTGCCTCGCTGGAGTAAATGGATAAGTACTGGATACACTGCCTACTCAACCCTCTCTCTTCTACCAAACTTGATTAATGTTAATGTTACTGGGTCTTGTACCATGCGATGTTGCCACTTGCATGGTCTCTTGGTGCTCTGGCGGATGTACAATGGGAGGAGAGTTGGGGTGTTTGTTAGTGAGCTTGAGAGGGAGAAGAGTAGGAGAGCTTTGATGTGCTGTTGGCAGCATCAGTTCAGAGAAAGCAGTCACTGATCGAAAGGTGCGTTTTCGGTTTGTAGCCATCATGTGGTGTTGAGGTATGGTTGTGTTTAGTTCAGAGTGAGTATGCAGAATGTTGAGTTTTTAGTACGGTTAGTTAGAAGCAAAACATTTCCCACCCCCAACAGTGCATCTAAGTGCAATACATTTCATACTCTCAATCATCCATCTAGGTGTGACACACCTCCCATGCCAAACAATCCATCTAAGTGAAATACATTTCCTACCCTTCACAATCCATCTATGTGTGACACATTTCCCACCCCCAACAGTCCATCTAAGTGTGATACGTTTCCCACCCCAAAGGTCCATTTAAGTTCGATACATTTCCCACCCCAACAGTCCATCTAAAGGCAATAAATTTCCCAACCCCAACAATTCATCTCAATGCAATACAATTCCTACCCTCGACAATCTATCTAGGTGCGACACACCACCCACCCCCAACAATCCATCTAGGTGCGACACACCACCCACCCCCAACAATCCATCTAAGTTCAAAACATTTCCTACCCTCAACAATCCATCTAGGTTTGACACTCCTCCCACGCTCAACAATCCACCTAATCCCATTGCAAAGGTGAAACAGGCACAGTCAAGAGATACAACTCCTTCACCTTTTGTGGTAACATGGGCAGAGGAATGGCTATACCCTCAGGAAGGGTGTGAATGTGATCCAGTAGCAAAATTCTAAAACAAAATGAATGTCCGATCTAAGTTATATACATATATACTTTAAAAGACACTATGTGCAATAAAGGTGAAATAAAACAACAGTACATATAGCTGGCAGAGAGGTAGGTCTTGCTCCAGCAGCAGGCATGTGCACTTGGGATGGTTATGGAACAGAGCTTTCCTTTGGCTTAGATCACCTGCCTTCACCTCACAATTGGAGGACTTTGAAAGGATTCCACCCCCCCCCATGCCCCAAGCAGGGTCCAATCAATTCTTCTTGAAGTCCAGAGATTAATCCAGGAAGGAGTGGGAAGCCCACACTATTATCAGCAAATGTTCACAATTGATTGGAAAAAAGCAAACCAGCTTTAAGGGATTCAACTCCCTGTCATTGAGACAAGTGATCTTTGCCTTATGACATCATACACAAAGCGCTTTGTGGTGAAGGAAGTGGCAGGGACAGGGAGGAGGGAAAGGTAACAAGAGAATCAAAATGGTGGAACTCCCCCTAACTATGCTGAGCTCTCCCTGTCTGCACTAAACCCACCCCATTAACAAACACTTACCATAAAAGTCACTTAGACTCCCTTCTTAAGTACTTGAGCTGGGAGTGTTTGCTGTGTTTTGAAGACCTTTCTGCTTTAAGGAAAAACCTTCAATTGTTTGCAGGTGGTGCAGAGAACCCACGCAGAGTCCTGAGTAGAGTCCAGTCACGCTCCAGTCAACCTCCAGAGAACGGTGGAGACTGTGACGGTGACCGCAGGGTACTCTGGGCAGCGTCCACCTGCTAGTGAGGCTGAGAAGTGGAAGACATTGAGTCACGTCTGCTGCCAAAGTTGAAAAGACAATGGGGAGACACTAGTTGATTGACTCCTTTGGGCCCGCCTCTCCTTCCCTCCACACCCCCCCTAAACCTCCCATTCCCTGATCTTGCCGGTAACAGCACAGAAACTACTGTGATAGATATAAATGAAAGAGGAGGGGGGAGAAAAAGAAAGTTAAAATTGACAACCCAAGTACCTCAGACCCTGAGGGAATGTGCGCGGTTGCTACTGTTGTTACAACATACCCAGGAAACCTAATTTGACCCGACTTGCCCCAACGGAACATATTATTATTTGAAGGAGCTGCGTCTTTAGGCATTATTAAAAACAGCAGACACAATAAAGACAGGCGTTTGAGCGAGTGGTTGCTGAGTGGGCTGTCTTGCTGCTGGATATGCTGCTCCTGGCTGCATTGAACACGAATTTTCGGACTCCCTGTTCCTGGTTTATTTTGTTGCTATTTGCCTCCTTGTGGCCATTTGGACCATCTTTGATACCCGCCCACACTCCCAGCAACCCTCTCAGCTCCACTCTAAAACCACTATTTCTGCACGTTTAGTGCACACATTTGAGAGAGTGGTTGCTGAGTGGGCTGTCTTGCTGCTGGATACGCTGCTCCTGGCTGCATTGAACACGAATTTTCGGACTCCCTCGTAATAACGTGGTGGACTCGTTCAGAGACTATTTCTGTACATGGAAATTGATACTGCCACTTGTGTTGCTAATATATAGCAAACTAAATACTTTATTTTCTTTTTTTTTAGTTCCTGGTTTATTTTGTTGCTATTTGCCTACTTGTGGCCATTTGGACCGTCTTTAATACCCATCCACACTCCCAGCAACCCTCTCAGCTCTACTCTAAAACCACTATTTCCGCGCGTTTAACGCATGTGTTTGAGCGAGTGGTTGCTGAGTGGGCTGTCTTGCTGTTTAGCTGGATAGCGGGAGCGGGATTGCTGGTATTTTGATGAGAGGAGTTGTTTGTTTTGCTGTATTTAAGTGTTTTGTAGTGGTTAGTATTGGTCATGTCAAGACAAATAAATTCATTAAAAACAGGTATGCCAGAGAACGGGTCAGATTTTTATATCCTAATACCCCTACAAGCTAAGAAAGCCTTCATTGTTAAAAGGCTCAAAGATAAAAAAGACAGAAAGCGTGCGAGTTCTTTATATGTAGATATTCGCACCTTTTGCAAAATAGACACAGTGATATTGGAAAACTTGATCCCTGCTTCCCTACAAAAAGATGTAAACGTACAATTGCCATGCAGTACGTCTTCTGATGTAGCGCAGCAAACTGCTATTACAAATGTTCCAGCTGAAATGCAAATGGCTGTTAACAGTGTTTCAGTTGAAGCGGTGCTCGATCCACAATTATGTCCTCCCAGTGTGCAATCTGAGCAAGCGGGGAGAGAAGTGGCCGATACAACTATTGCTTTAGCATGTAAAACAGGAGAAATATGTATCTCCCAAGTAACCGCCACTGGTTACATTCCTCCTGCCGCTCAACATATCAAACCGCCCACAACCATCCCTATGTGTTCGGTTCAAGCACAGCACTTATTATGAGCTGAGTATGAAAAAATATCAGCAGTAGGCGATATTGATGAAGAAACATTAGCCTTTATGAATCAATTTAGTCATCATGAATCAGATGCACCAGAGGTGATGTATATATGTTCCAACTCAGGTGATCTGATCCAACTTGAAGATAAATCATACAAACAAACACCTGTCTCCAAAGAGAGTGACCAAACATCTGAAAATAATCCTCCAGTGGAGAAAGAGAACCAAGAATTAAACAAATCTCCAATTTTGTTTGAAGTCACCTTTCAGTATTTCAAACCTCTCATTTGTAGCCCCAGCACCCAGACGAACTAGATTCAATGAACCTGATAGTAATCACCCTTATTTTATATGTGATAGTCAGGTGCTGTATAGAGATAACAGGTTCTCCTTTCCTGAGGCGCCAGCCCTAAATAAGACCTTTACTGCAATGAACACGGCTCTTCTATCTTTAGCAAAGCTGTATGAATCTTTGGATGATAAAATGACAAAACAGACCAAAGAGATACATTTGTTACGCTCACTATCTAGTAAAGAACAGCAGGTACAAAGCTCAGCATTTGGTAAATGTGCATCCAACTTTGTAAGCCAATATACCCAGACAAGTCCTCTACAGGATTTAAATGTGGTAGCCAAGACGTCAAAAAAGTCAGACAAAAAATTGACATCTGCTAAAGTAGATACCTCTGAAGTCAGTCTCGAACCAGATACTGCTGTACTGATTGAGGTATTCCCGAAGGTGCAAAGTTTATTCTTTGCACCAATGTTTACTAACTTAAAAGTACAGCCTTTGGTGCCCGCACGGACCAAGATACAAGATATTGGGCCTCATCACGAGTTGGCCGGTAATGCTGGCGCTATTACCGCCGGTGCTATTAGCCTTACCGCCAAACCCCCGGCGCTATAGACGCCGGATCACGGGTTTGGCAGAACAGTTAGTGCCCATTCCCCATTGGGCCCATTCGGGAATTCCTCATTCCCCATTGGGTCCAACGGGGAAAATTCACGCTATTACTGCTGGTGGATTTCCCGCCAGCGGTAATAGCGCCGAAAATTGGCAAATTTGCAGATAACTTCAATTGGAACTCCGTCACTAAAGCTAAAAAAAGCAGCGAGGCTGATCATTGCTGCTAAGAAAAAAAGGAAAATTGAATCTTAATCTAGTAAATCAGCAAAGAGGGAAGGAAGCTCTTAAATATAAACCACTTGACGATCTACTTGCAATTGTGGCATCTTCTTCCCAGACCACATCAAGTGGATGTGAAAATGTCCCAAATGCAGTCAACTCTACACAAATAAAAGTCATAGAGAAATCACAAAACTCAACTTCTGTCAGTAAGTTGCAGACAGTAAGTTCCAGTGATTTCGGCAAAAGCAAAAGCCTTACATGGAAATGAATTAAGAAATACTGCTGGCATGATTCACAACTTGCGTGATGAAATACGGGCCTCATTTGAAAAATATACCAAAGAAAGTGATGCCCCCAGGCAGCCCTTGATCGCACCCATCAGGGAAATTAAAGTAACAAAACTGATTGTAGTTATTCCTGAAGCGAAAGTGGCCCATACAAGTGAGTTAAGCAATACTGATGGTATGCTACAAGACCTGCATGATGAAATACAGGCTTGTTTGGAAAAATACACCAGGGAATATGAACCTCTTACACAGTCTATCAGGTGATCCAATCAGGTGATGCCAAACAATACTGACCAACTCAACCAGGTCCCCCATATCGACATACCCAATATCGAGCGATTACTGAAAGGCCCAAGGTTGCTCCAAACAACGATGGCTCAAGAGCCCTCAGACCATGGTGGCCTAGGGTCGATATCAAATAGCTGGCCGGCCAAAACTCATCAGAACGAGCCTGGTCTTATGGCATCTAGACACATTGGGGAATCACAATTCAAAAACCAGCATCGCTTACTCATTAAATTTCGTGGTTATCCTTTTGTTATGTATGACCTCAATCAAGCCAGTTTTTTGAACATTTGTGCAGAAATCACCGCGCTCGAAGACTTGAGATCAGCTGATATCAGTGTAGTGGAATTTGTTAATAATACAGACCTTACAGAAGCACGTTTGTTCATCCAGTCAGGGTGGTGTTAAATACCTTGTGGTTAGCATGAACTGCATTCTATAATTTGGGTTTTATACTGACACAAGATGTGACTACCTATGATACGAAACACATAATTCCTGATCGCCCAAAAGTCAGAATATATGGTGATAGTACAGCTTTTATACCACCCATGGTTGCAAGCACACAAAATGTGTGGACACATCAAGCCTGTAATATGAGATCATAAAAATCCCGGACCTTTGAAACCATCAGCTTAATCTCCTGGAACACGAGAGGACACAAACATTTAATTAATAATAAGAGTAAGGAGTTACTCCAATATGACCTTCTAGTGTTCCAGGAGACATGGCTCCGTGCTATACCTGTTTGGGATCAATACAATATCAATGTGGCCCCTGCAATTGAACCGCTGAAGGTATGTCCAATGGCTGGATTGATGATGGCCTTTCGTAAGGATAAAAATGTGGAAGTCATATGGCATAGATCTCCCTCCCCCTGCCTCCAATATGTCAAAGTCCAGTATGGCCAAAGTTTCAGTGCCATTGTCAATATTTATTGGGGCAAAAAACATCTCTCTCCAGAAGCGTTTTTTGAGCATTATCCATAATACTTGATCAGCTGACACTAGATGAAACCATTATTAATACTTTCATAATGGGAGACTTAAATTTATACCTTTTGGCTACAAAAAGTATGGTTGTATATTGGATGAACATCGTTGGTCAGCAATAATGACTGACCGAATCTTTACTATGGTAAATGGTTCAATACAAGGAGCTGTTCCCCCCAAGGCCACTTGGCATAATGATGGTAGTCATGCAATTCTGGATTCCATCTATGTGAATGACTACTTCCTGAGTAAAATATCAGCATTTTCGGTTAAGCCAACAATTTTGGGTGGCCATAGTCAACTTTGTCTAACATGTGAATGACCTATAAAAAAAAACCAGACCTTTAATATTAGTATGTCTGATTTGCAGGTTAACAATATTGGCAATCGTGTAAAATGGTCTAAGTCAAAACTATGTTGGTATAAAAATGTTTTGTGTGATTTAGATTCTGATGATAATGACTGTGATACTGGATGTTATGTTCATGCTATGCAGCTATTTTCAACCCAGAGGGTGAACCCTAAGCAAGGCAATCAAACCCACCTTCATGCCTTTGACCTAGAGGTCAAATGCAAAAAGAGTGAACTAAGGAGACATATAAGGATGTTATCTAATGTGTCCAGGTCTAATCTCACAACTAACCTTGAGCAGATAAAACAATTAAAAAGCTCCTAAAAAAGATGGTTAAGAGGATGTTGTGCCTCGAAATATCAACATGATGGTGAGGTTATGATGACACAGATCATCCTGAAATCTTCCAGGGATATATGGACGTTAATAAATAACACCCTGACTAAAAATCTACCAACAATGCAAATAAATTCAATTTGTGAACAACAATGGAGAACATTCTATGTTAATATATATGCCACGCCGTTCTCGAATTTCCTTCTACATTGGGATAAAATTGTTGCTGATCATAATGTGAACTTTGATAGGGATGATACACATTTCTTCATATCGAAGTTCAGTACCTCCAGAGCGGCTGGGCCAGACGGGCTTCATAATGTTATATTAAAACAAAACATAGACATATGGACTGACATATTACACCTTATATTCAAGAACATTATGGTGACAGGGCATATTCCCCAGAACTGGAAAACATAGATCATCCTCCCCATATTCAAGAAAGGAGACCGGGCAAACCCTGCCTCCTATAGACCAATTGCTTTGTTAGACTGCCCGGGGAAAATCTTCGCCCGCATGATTCTGGGCAAGTTTAATAAATGGCTAAATAAATTGAGTTATAGAGATCCCTTTCAAACAGGGTTCTTACCTGGTTTAGGTACGGCAATCAACCTAATCACCTTGAACGCCATCATCCACCAAGGGAAACAGTGTAAACAACCCATATTTGCGGCATTTTTGGACTTTAGGTCAGCTTTTGATCTTGTTCCTAAGGAACTACTATTTAAGAAATTGGTGGATCTGGCATGTTCATGGTACATACTAAAATGGATCTTTGAATTACATTTGAACACCTCAATCCAGATTCGTCTGAGTGGTGATGGCTTGCTGTCCGAACCCATAGAGACCTCTCGGGGATTGAAACAGGGTTGTTTATTAGCCTCCGCCCTGTTTAATTTCTTCCTACTAGACATTGGCCCTCATTACGACCCTGGCGGAGTGGGTCTACGCCAGCGGTAATCGCGGCGGACCCGTCCGCCCTACTACGAGATCCCGTAGCGCCATGGTGAGTTTTCCGCCCGTTTTTTCCGGGCGGAAAAAACCATGGCGCTACGGGACCTCGTCGTTAATTACGCCACCGTATTTTACGGTGGCGGAATTAACTCCTTCCCCACTCCCATTATACCCTATGGGGCAAAAATGGGAATGGGGAAGGGTAAAATGGGGATTGGGGATTTACCGCCCCGCCAAGGTCGGAATGGGGCGGTAAATCCACCAACCCCCATGGCGGTATCGGCAGCTTTCCGCCGTGCTCCATGGTGCATTTAGCACCACGATCTCCGCCAGGGTCGTAATGAGGGCCATTGGGTTTAGTTTTGGAGGGTTGATTATCGACCCTCCAAAACTATATGGGACAGCTATAAATTGGCTTCTCTAAGCCGATAACATGGTGTTTTTATCCAAAACACCAGCAGGATTACGCACCATGTTGAATACTCTAGATATCTATGCTGGGAAAAACTGCATTAGCATTTATACCATCAAAACTCAAGTCATGCAATTTGGCGTGAAAATTGGGCAAAACACATGTCATTGGCAGTTGCAGAACAGTGAGCTCCGAGTAGTAAGTTCATATATCTATCTTGGGATATGTATGAATAATCATGTGTCTGATAAACCATATGAAGATCATCTTCAAATGAAACATCTTACTGCTCTATCACAAGCACAAATCATCTGAGCAAAATATTGCAAATTCACCATAGACCCTTTGATTATATACTATAAATAAAAGTTTATTCCCACTATTTTATATGGGTCAGAATGCAAAAAATGTCAAACCTATGCTTACTGGTATAAATATGAAAATGCCTATTGGAAAAAATCCCTTATGTTACCAAACTCAGAATCCATGCCGTCAGACACGAAATGGGTTTAATTTCTTTCTATGCAGTATATAAATGGAAAGTATGCCAACCGTATAGAAAATGCATTATGCAGGATAACACTAATGGGCTACTCATAATTATATCCCGACATTTGTTGCTAGCAGATGATACCTTTGCAAAAAATTGGCGTGATCATGCTAAAAATGTTTTAAAGGGTGCAGATATTTCGGAGATCTTATTAATTGAGAATCCAAATAAAGCCAAATTTAAATTGTGGAAATCCAATTGGATTAAGACAAGAAATGCCTGCCTGAAAACTCAGAAATTCGTGCAGAATCCCTTTGATCTCAAAGTTCAAGGCCATGTGGAAAAATATTTCTAGCTATCCCCTAATCCAAGTCATCGTACAGATTTCTTGCGATTCAGGTTAAATACATGGCCCACAAGAGAAATATTATTTAGATGGAAGAAGATATCCGACCAGGTATGTCGTTTTTGTAACTAAGAGGTGGAAACATTGAAACATCTGGTAGTGGAGTGTGTTGAATTGTTACCAGTGCGAATATTTTACTTTAAACATTTGTTTCATGAAACCACTGTCATCATGCCTGATCAACTATGGCTAGTATTACATAGCAGACATTCTAAACGATTGAGATATGCAGTTGTGAAATATTTAAATTCCTTGAATATAAGCAGAATGATGCCAACAATGGTTAATGTAATGTAATAATCTGTGTTTAATTGTGAAATAATGCTCCTAAATTCTCTTCGAAGGTTCATGTTTATTGATGTGATATTTTAAATGTTGTATACATTTGTTGAAAGATCAGGTTTTACTGATCAGAACAACAATAAAATAAAAAATAAAGACACCCAAAATATCCAAAACATCTCATACAGTCACCCGCTTGACTCAGATTGGCATTTCATTTTCATGGGGAACAAAGTGAGAGCGGAGGTGTTTGTGCACTTTGCTGAGGAAATATTGTCTGGGGCTTTAAACCAAGAATCAGATATCGAAGGGTACCTGTTGCCTCCAATCTCTGGCGTAGATAAACCAAACTCCCCTCTAATAAACACATCACTTGAATTAGGAAGAAAGGAGACAATGGAAGCCGGTAAAGCTCAGTGGGAGGAAAAAATAAGTGTTTGTGTTTTAAATCTGGAAGCCCAGCATATGGAAACCTTATGAATACATTCTATTAAAAACTTGACTGAGCCATCTTCAACATTAGAAGTGGACAGTGTTCAAGTATGTCAAAAAGGGTCGACCCTTAAATAGAGATGGACTGGTAAGAAGCAGCCTCAGTCTAAGGGCCTCATTACGGGACGCCCTATTACGAGGTTCCCTTGTGGGACCCGTTAGAACGCCTGGTAAAACCAGGCATCCGTAGCGGGTTCCGCAAGGGGACCACGGAGCTAATAACAGGCCCATTATTAACAGGCCCGTTATTAGCTCCCTCCCCATTCCCATTGAGCCCTATGGGGGCTTAAATTCAAAACTAGTTTTGAATTTGTAAATATGTGGCTAATAACTTAATGGATGACATGGTAATCAGATATGTAATACACAAGTGATCATAATGTCTATCGAATGTCCGTTGTTATATGTACTAATAATCACGAGATACTCCAGTTAATGTATTAGACATGTATGAGCAGGAGGTGTATTAACAAACAGACACCAAATGATAGACAAGATGTCCCTTCCAAAATGTGCTCTGGGCAGCATCCACCTGCTAGAGAGGCTGAGAAGTGGAAGACATTGAGTCACGTCGGCTGCCAAAGTTGAAAAGACAATGGGGAGACACGAGGTGAGAAACATTGACTCCTTTGGGCCCGCCTCTCCTCCCCTCCACACACTCCCTACACCTCCCTGTCCCTGATCTTGCCGGTAACAGCACTGAGACTACTGTGATAGATATAAATGAAAGTGGAGGGGGTGAGAAAAAGAAAGTTAAAAATGACACAACCAAAATACATCAGACTCTTTGGGAATGTGCGGGTTGCTACTGTTGTTACAACGTACCCATGAAAACCTAATTTGACCCGACTTGCCCCAACAGAACATATTATTATGTGAACAGCAGACACAATAAAGACACCCAAAATATCCAAAACATCTCAAACAGGCACCCTCTTGACTGAGATTTGCCTTTCACTTTGCCTTTCATTTTCATGGGGAACAAGCGAGAGTGGAGGCGCTTGTGCACTTTGCTGAGGAAATATTGTCTGGGGCTTTAAACCAAAAATCAGATATCGAAGGGTACCTGTTGCCTCCAATCTCTGGTGTAGATAAACCAAACTCCACTCTAATACAAACATCACTTGAATTAGGAAGAAAGGAGACAATGGAAGCGGGTAAAATTCAGTTGGAGGAAAAAGTAAGTGCTTGGGCCTCATTACAACCTTTGCGGAATGGGTTAACGGGCGCTACTAATGGAAGCAGACCCGTTAAACCCATTCCACAAGATTACGAGGTTCCCTGGTGGGGCCCTGTAAGGACACATGGTAAAACTAGGCATCCTTACCGGGTCCCGCGAGGGCACAGGGAGCTAACAACAGGCCGTCGTAATCGCCCGTTGTTAGCTTCCACTCCCATTCCCATTGAACCCTATGGGGGCTCAAATGGGAATGGGGAAGGGCCGGGCCCGGGTTCCCTGGAGGAGGAATTACCGGGCCCTCCAAACTCGGAATGGCCCGGTAATTCCCCATTCAGGGAACCCTAACACGGTTTTGGAGACAACCATGCCCTTATTAAGGGCATTGCTACCGCCAAACCCGTTAATCGGCCCCTTGTGTTTTAAATCTGGAAACGCAGCATATGGAAACCTTATGAATACATTCTATTAAAAACTTGACGCAGCCATCTTCAACATTAGAAGTGGACATTGTTAAAGTATGTCAAAAAGGGTCGACCCTTAAATGGAGATGGACCGGTGAGAAGCAGCCTGAGTCTAAGGGCCTCATTACAGCATGCCCTATTACGAGGTTCCCTTGCGGCACCCGTTAAGTATGCCTGGTAAAACCAGGCGTCCTTACCGGGTCCCGCGAGGGGACCAGGGAGCTAATAACAGGCCCGTTATTAACAGCCCCGTTATTAACTCCCTCCCCATTCCCATTGAGCCCTATGGGGGCTTAAATTCAAAACTAGTTTTGAATTTGTAAATATGTGGCTAATAACTTAACGGATGACATGGTAATCAGATATGTAATACACAAGTGATCATAATGTCTATAAGAATGTCCGTTGTTATATGTACTAATAATCACGAGATACTCCAGTTAATGTATTAGACATGTATGAGCAGGAGGTGTATTAACAAACAGACACCAAATTATAGACAAGATGTCCCTTCCAAAATGTATTTTTGTAAATAATATATTGTTTTGAATATTAAGGTTGGATTTGTTAACATCTGGATGAGATAGGCTTGATATCACTGACGCTAACCAGGTGTCCTACAGAACTACAGATCATTGATACCAGGGTAGAACATTCCCCTAGGGAAAGCTTAATTGTGAATATCCACAGATTTTCTAATCATACATCTGAAGGTGTTAATACAGGCGGTTGTCGCGCCGCACTACTTTGCCTTTCTAATCATCGGCATCTAAACACAGTAGTTATTACACGTCTAGCTGTATGGTTTCACCTTTCCCAGTCCTTTTCAATATGGCCGTCCTGTTCTCCTCTATTACTTATAATCACTTCCGGAACACCGTACGCAGATTCGCTAGGTTACCATAGTAACACATATAAATGATGACTGAGGCGATGCGCGTTCACTAGAGACACTGTTCGATACTACAGACTTGGCACTAAAGGATTATCTACATACCGTTTGATTTTTCTAAAGGTGCATGCATGCCCAATACAGCTCGGCATTTTAGAGCTACTGTTTAGTAGATATTTGATACGAGTGATGGTAACGCTTATCACGGACACCGCGCTGTTTCTCTCCTGTTTTGACTTTATGTAGACTTAGATTCTACACTCGGTCTAGGACCGAATTCCTGCATTCTGCAAGGCTCCATTACCCGATGGCCACCCGTTTCGATTCTGCCTAACATACAGGAGGTAAGCGTCGCTTTGCCCCTTGTTATCGTTCAACACGGGTGACTACACATGGATAATACCTCTGCATGTATTGGTTTCTGGGTGCCGGGATTTGCTAAAAATTTTGCCAGACCTAGCCCCCGGAGCCCCAGATGATCTCTGTGTCACTCCTATAGACAAATGTTTTTTCGGGTGTCACTTACTGTTTCACAGCCTAGCACCTACGTTAGATGCACTTTATAGATATTTATGACTCCGCCTGCAGGATTTTTAACATTAGCTCCTCTTCACCCTGACAGTTTTTAACTTTTCTACTTTAACATAGAGGCCCCTCCTAATTTAGAGCGGGATACTCTGATCTACCTACACATGGATCATACCATATGAGCCCCCATATATATATGTTTGGTCCTTTAGAGTCTCCCAACCAGAAGTCCATCTCCGCACTTCTACGTAAGAAGAGTGGCCATAGCCGGTCCCTTGGGAGTGGAGAGAGTTTATGTGCCCTTCCTAGCTCCTTCTGTCACGACTTTACGCACAGAGTCACAAATCAGGTGAGCACCACTGTATTAATATACTTTTACTAGTGGTCGCGACTTACTGGAATTCTCGAACCACGTTTTTTATGCTCTCCCGAAAAACACTGATCACGGTTTTTCATGTATTTATTACAGTTTTCCAGCAATTGTTTAGCTGAGTCCAACTAGATTGACTTATGTTGTGAGACCCCACGAGCACCGCGAAAGGTAATTATAACCCACCGTTTTGGTTCTCCCACTTCCCCTTCTGGGGGTGTAGACAGATGCACCTGAGCTATTACTTAGCCACTTATCTGTCCCTTTTCTTCTCTTTATAACTACAGTTGTACGTGTATACCATACTGTTGTACTCACATAACAGTTGATGATTTTAAGTTGGATTTTCGTAAGCTTGATAAACTCTCCTGAAGAATGTTCTCTGAGTAAACCTCCCAAGAACAGAAACATGTCGAGACAATGTCCTGGATATGTACAGGATTAGAATAATCTATGTTATCAAATACTAATCTGAAACATAAGTACATTGTCATTTGTCTGTTGAATGTACTGTATATTGATGTGTCACTTGACCGTTTGATGGAAACTGATGAAATCCTTGTTTTTTAGCTGTTTTTTGTTGTTCTTAAGAATCAGTGTTTGTCATTATTTGTTGAGCGATTTGAACTCTTTTATGCGTACTATATTAAAGATTTAAAAGTTTTTTTTACTTCTAGAGTTCAGTGTACAACCTACCTTTGAGCTCTGTCTCATATATATTTACGTTTTCCCCTCCCGGGTATAGAAAGAGTAGTTTGTTGAGTTCCACGGTTGCAGTGGACCACTAACTACTGGGATTCCTTTTGAATTAAGAGTGTTTGAAGTGGTTACATCAGATAACAGAGGACCATATATACAAAGAACCACATTAGCCCGTAAAGTTATCAGGATCCTGCATGGTAAAGGGTTTAACAAATTCCTGGTACTAATCAACATATACTGGAACCCACTTGAGATGGGGACAAGAGAGATGATTGACATGTTCGTGGAAGTCATTGACAATGCATATAACTTAGGTAACACCTCGATCATTTTATGTAGGGACTTGAACCTGGCTTGTGTTAACAGTGAAAGAAACATTAATAGAGTTGACTCGACAAGATCAAATCCTTCACAGCAGAGATTCCTATTGTGTAATGAACTGATGGCCAGTAGAGATCTACATTTGGAAATGGTAACTATGAAGTCTCCAAACCGTGTCAACCGACTTGGAAGAGAGGCACCCATTCATCCATAATTGACTACGAGATAGTGTCGAGAGATCTGACATGCATCATTGATTCTCTTGAAGTCTTACACTCAGTTAAAAGTGATCATAATATTCTAAAACTAATTTGGAGAGAAGCTAATGAAAGAAATTACGCTAAAATATCTGTGGTACTCACAACAGAGAACAACAGGTCATACCTAAGACTGACGAGTAAGGACATGAAAAAGGTAACTGCTCAGTATGCAGAAAAAGAAAGTAGAGAGTACTCCGCATCTCCTGAGACATTAATAGAATACACTCCAATTCTGCAAACTTTTATAGTATAACATGGGAAAGGATGTAATTGTTCAGTCTGACATATTCATGCCTACGATGTTGAGCTAGTGGAAAAAAAGTGGAACCTGAGGAAAGTTATCAGAACTGTTCAACTGGGAACATCACTAAACAAGCTTGGAACAATTAACAACTTGAAGAACAACTTTAAAAAGTGGCTGAGAAACCATAAGCATGTTTTCCTTCAACAAGATGTGGAAAAAATGTTAAAAGCTATCACAAAAAGAACACAAGTGGGGTTTGGGGTCTGATTAAATCTACAGAAGGGTGCCAAAGTGCTACTCAAATAAATAGTCTATCACAGGGGGCATGGTCCCAACATTTCCAGAATGTATACGTAGACACTTATCCAAGCGACTATCAGCCACAGGAGCATAGTTCAAAGTGAATGATTCTGGTGGATTATGACTATGTCCTAACGTTGATAAAACAGTCGGGTTTGTCAGGAGCTTCCTGGCACTGATGGCCTCTCCAACACAACTTTAAAACCATATCCAGAGAAGTGGGCCACACTCTTGGAAAACATAAAGGAAGTTAGGTCCTTACTAAAATTATGGAAAAAAAGCAATCGTAGTGCCGATATTCAAGAGTGACGCGTTCTTGGTGTCATGAGAAAAATGTATGCATCTATCCTAATAAAGAGACTCAATAACTGGGCTAAGTGTGAAGCCCACCAGGACCCTCTTCAAACAGGATTTGTTAAGGGCTGGGAACTTCATTATTTTTCTTCTGTCAGTGCTGAAGTGCTGAAGAATAAAGTGGAGGATAAAAATGTAAAATCTACCTAGCGTTTGTGGATCTTGCAAATGCATTTGATAGTCTTAACAGACAGCGCCTTTTTTAATTGATTGATTGATGCTTTATTTGTATAGCACCTATACACAATGTGTTTCAAAGTGCTTCAAGGAGGGAGGGAGCATGGGAAATACAGTTACATTCTTAGAAGTCCTTGAAACAATTCAGAATGTGAAAAATAACTATCTTAATCAGCCCTGCTACATTTCGGATAGTGTAAGTGCAAGGAAGAATAAAGGCAAGGGGGAGACAGAAACAAGCAGTTACATTGCTATGCCTGATGACAATTGATGACAACCTTTGGCTCAAACTGTCAAATATGGGAGCTGCCCAGAGACCTGAATGAACAACTCCAAACTTTACATTCAGAAACTTCT
This sequence comes from Ambystoma mexicanum, assembly GCF_040938575.1. Taxonomy (NCBI): domain Eukaryota; kingdom Metazoa; phylum Chordata; class Amphibia; order Caudata; family Ambystomatidae; genus Ambystoma; species Ambystoma mexicanum. Next base: position 714,699,994 of record NC_090934.1, on the reverse strand, counting down.
CTGAGAGTGTGAATCAATCAAGGAGGCCTGTTGACAGAGGAAATACCCACTGCTCAGGCGGTAAAACAAGGCTGCCATTTGGTACTGAGTCTTTTCAACCTTTATGTCTCAGACCTGGGGACTTATATGGAAGATGTGAGATCCTTCCCAACAACGATCAGAGGAACCAAGGTAGCCCATCTATTATACGCTGATGATATAGTGTTGCTAGACCACACTCCAAAAGGGCTGCAGCGATAGTTAAATAGGCTGAATGATTACGCTCCTGAAAACGACGTGGTATTAAACAAGGGAAAAACCAAGGTCCTAATACTTGAAGACTTGAAATGTAGGAAAAGAAATCATTCAAATGGCAGTTGGGCACCACATTAATTGAATAGGTGAATTCTTTTAGGTATCTGGGAATCCAGATTAGCTGAAGTAAAATTGAGGCTCATAATACACTAACTCTAAAGAGAAAAGTGGTGATGCTAGCCAACCAAGCAGCAATCTTAAAATGGAAATTTAGCTGATATTCATTGTCACCACTGATTGATGTCAACAAGGCAAAGGTGGTGGCTTCACTGGCATATGGCTCGGAGGCTCTGTCCCTTCTATCAAAGAAGCTCTGAAGGCAATTGGAAGGGATTTTTTGGGAAAAAGGTGATGTGCCGCCGGATATCTGCCCACAGCACCAATACAGGTCCTACTATCAAGAGAAATGGAAACTACTAAGTTTACTCTAGTGGTTTGATGGAAAGTTTTGTGTAGAGCCTTTTTGGACCAACTTAATGTTTCCTTGTAAAACCGTGCAAAACAACCCTGGCAAGGCTAAACGGAATCTGATGGAAGCAGCTTGTATTAAGACCCAAGATGAGATAAATGAATGGAGACTGTTTACAAATATATCCAAAGAAACCCCTGGACTGGGAAATTGCCCAGAGTACATGAAGACATTCCCGAACTGTGTTTTGAGAACAAAATTCATGAGGATCAGACTGAACCTATACAAAACTAAGGAAGTCCTCTTAGGCACAACATGCAGATTTTGTCAGAATGGGGGGACAATTGAGAGCTTGCAACACTAATTTTTTAACCATTTTTTGGAGAAGCTAAGCACTTTGTCCATGTAAAAATGGTGGAGTTACCTGTTGAGAGGGAAACTATATCATCAGCCGTAGCAGCAGCTAAATTTATAAATAAATTGGTAGATTAGGAAAATGGTACCTGAATAGGATGCTGTAAAGAAACCACTTTTTTATCTGTCATTTTATTGTATGTCGGACCCACGGATAAGTGGTTACTATGGGCTCTCTTGTGGTACATTTGCTAAAAGTTTGTAACAAATTACAAGTGCAATAAAATAAGGCCCTTTTGGTATGCAGCACCCTGGCGTGAGGCAAGTCCCATGGTTTTTGGGTGTGATTTTTGATTCTTGTTTCCCAGGCCGAACCCTGCTGAGGGCTTCCTGGTCTAGAGAGAAGTGTTATCTGACCTCACCAAGGATCAAAGGAGAGGCATAGCAATACAGTAGCTGGCCCTGCTTGCAATGCAGGGACAGGCTGTCGGACCACAACACATGTAATCCTTCCATAGCTGAGCTTGGCTCACAGTGATGACAGAGGTGTAATATAAATCAGATTTGGTTTTTAATAATTGTGTAAATCCTTCACTACCATACCACACAGGGTATGGCTTATATGTTCATATTACCCAGCCACCAAGAGAGGGGTTATCATAATCATATGGAATAAGAACAGAGGTGGAAATGTAAACGCAACTCCTGCACGGCTCTGACTTGGCTGCCACATAAGATGTCCAACAGGACATCTGAGATCTCTGAATCTGCTATATGCCACTCAAGAGCAGCAACTGCAGATCCGGAGACTAATGCAGAAAGGTATGTTTTGCTTTTGGCATGGAGTTTATGAAATCAGGCTTAGTTAACAGGCCACCCTTTCTGAGATTGAATTACCCAGATAATTGTATTAATAAAAATTAAAAAAACAGGGTGTGTACACTCTAGCCAGATTGAAATTCCTCACACTGGGGCAAACCACTGCAGGAATGTTTCGTCAAAGCCCATGCATGTGGTGATGATGCTGAGGAGGGCTTCGATGTCAATGAGATGGAAGGCAGCAGAGAGTTTGAGGAGGACAAGTAAGCAGGGACCCCTCTGCCCAGAAGCTGCAGATCATCACAATTTGAATTGTGTCCATCTCTGTGCTGCATCATGGTTGGACGCCAGATTTGTACCAGTGTTAGAGACGGAGGTGAGTGATCCTTTTGTGCAACAAGTTAGTGAATACATTTGCCAAGTCAGGGTCTGTGTGTGATGGGGTTGTGTCATCTGGGTCGATTGTGTGCTTCTTTAGTAAATGGTGCATCCATCCCATTTTCAGTCCATCTGGGAAAGTGCCTTGCATGTGGGATGTGTTCAGGATTTTGAGAAATGCCATCACTGCTTTCAATTTGATTACCTTTTTGTCTATGGTGTTGAGCATTTTCAGTATAGTCCTCTCTGAGGAAGATATTAGTTGTGGTATTGGATGCTGTTGTGATGAGGTCTGTGATTTAATCGAGAAAGACCTTCTTAGCTTGTAGTGTTCTGCAGATCCGGTGGAAGGTACTTGTCTGAGCATGGGTGAGTGGGAAATGGCAAGTGACAAGCTCGATGGATGCATGTGTGAGGTGTTCCTGCTAGGTGCATGCCCACGAGGTCTTGTGGATAATAAAGAGCCCTCCACCATTCTTTGCTTATTGGTCCTTGTGTTGGATGTTGTAGCTTGTTGGAATGAGGACATCCCAGATGTGTGTGAATGTGGGGGAATATAATTTTTCTGCGATGAAGAGTGTATCTAGGGTGTGAGTGCTGATGAGGGAATCAATGCCTGCTCCATATAGTACTGCGGAATGAGCATTGATGAGCATTAGGTTGTGTTGTATTTGAAGGTGGGGAGTGGTGGTGATGAGAGGGATGTGGCTGAGGTTCTGTGGGTTAGAAGAGCATGGGATCAGGGTGCAGATTGGGAGTTTGCATGTGAGAGGCATGGTGTTGATGGGAATCGTTGAATGAGGTGTGTTGCACATCCTGCTGGCTTACCTAGGAAGTGGGAAACAGGAGTCCCTGCCCTTTCCAGGCTCTAGTAGTACAAAACAGGAATTTACCTTGTCTTCATCTGCCCTTCACTTTGGACATCCTGGCGAGTGACTCCTTGTGATCTAAGAGTGAATGGAAAGAACTAGGCAGGGCAAACCAGGTATGTTGGGGAGAGGTTGTGTCACCTGGAAACCACGTGTACTAGCTGCTCCATTGAAAAAAAGAAGCAGGAAGAAAAAAAAGGTTGGATCTAAGAGAACCACCAAAAAAGGCACCACAAGATTAGCAGTGATTAGCAGGTTTGTGTTGCAGAGTTTACGCGAGTTAGATCGTCCTGCATGAGCTGACAAGCTGCAAAACAAAAGAGTCTGGAAATAAGATTAAGTAGGTAAAGGAAAGTGGAATGACTAAGAAAAAGAGCACCAAATAAGACACCAAAAGATTTCAAGTGATTAGCAGGTTGGTGCATCACTAGTCACTTTACCTAGACCCCTTGCATCACCAACCCAGCTGCACTGATCATCATACTATTTTATGTGGTGAAATTTAGTATGCATTTCATTAAAAACGCATTTGATTTGATGGTTAAATAACAACTCAAAACATGCAACAATTTATTTGCAAAGAATATTATAGAAAATCAACCAGGAAAAAAAAACATGTGTGGAATAATGGCTAGTTAATGTACAAGTTCTCTCAAATTTTGAGAAGATCAAGTTTAAAAAGCAGCATTGAGAGGATGTCTATGTGGAACAGTGGGCACCGTTTAATGAATTTTATGACTGAAGATTAGACAGAGTATATGAGAATTTGCTTGATGTTGTCTGGTAGGGTGGTTGTTTGTTTTGTGTATGTGTGTCTGGTCACGTCCCATGTGTTTCTTTTCTTTTTTTTCTATTATTTGGAAAGCCATTGTTAAATGTTAGTGATTTGGATTAATGTTTTGCTTCAATCTGCTATTGCTTGTTATTCTGATTGTTATTTACTTATAAGGATGGTTGTATTCTGCTGCATTGCATATGTTACTTGTGTGTTGTTTGTTTGATGTTACCATTTAAAAAATGTAAATAAAGAGATTTAAAAAAAAAAATCATCGGAAAAGTTTAACAGCATAAAAAATCAAATCTTTGCCCATGTTTCAGAGGCATTGGCGTCATTAGCCTCAAGAAATGCATGCAGTAAATTCCATCCAATTGGAGAATATTGCTCACAAATAGTACTTTGTGTGCCAGGTCATTCACTAGCTATATATCACAGTCACCCTATAAATGTTCAGTATCTAAAATATTACTTAATTAAAATGAATCCTGTTCTAAGCACTCTACATTTTGACGTATTAGCTAGCATTGGACCAGAGAATAAAAATAGCATGCTACACCACACTCACAAACAATGCAAACTGAAGGTGATCGCAGGCCTAGCCTACACAACACTAACAACTACTAAGCAATTGCATTTTCTCCTCATTTGAGCGCTATCACATTCTCTCACATTATTGGACAACATCACCATATTCACTCCTTAAACCTTAAGTCCTTAGGTTCTCTAGCCTAGATCATATGTTCCCAAATAACCAGCCAATACCATAGAAGCACACCAACAACCAAGAAACAGGTGCTTATGACCTGCATCCATTAACACCCCAGGTTTTGCATCTGCTATTCCCGTTCCCAATTAATCTCCCCCCCCCCTTTACTCTCACAGACTCATGTGCATCAAGGCTAGCAAAAACTGCAGATCGTTGCAAGAAAAAGCACCTATATTATTGTTAATATTAAGGCAGGGGACAGACATAGACTCACTGCCAAACCCAACAATCTTAATCACTGGTAAGGGGGTAAGACAAAAAGCCCTTGATGATACATCTACCCATAGTATTAGTGTTACACCCAACATGCAACATACGAATTTACACAACCCCCCTTAAATAAACAAAGTTGCATTGTTTAATATTCGCTTGCAAGTAAAGACATGCATTTCATTCCTTGGCACAACAGGAAGCATTCACAAGGAGGAGGCAGGCTTGCCCAGGCCAAGAATGTCCCATGGATGCAAAGTTGTGCTTATCAAACTAAAATAATTAAATAAAAGTAATGTGTGTTCTTTGCACAAGGGACAGATTAAACACATATTGGTCTCCCACGCCTGCTACCTTTAATGTGATTACAATGATGCCATTTACCCTTGATGAAAGCTTTAAAATAACAGTGGACATCCTGCCCCTCTTACCAATGGTTTCCCTGGTATTTGATTTATAGAGGGGCCTACTTTAAAGCAGGCAATGTCAGCAGAACTTAAAATGCGAGGGAGGGAAACATCACACATGTCTAGGGCTGCTTTGGAACACAAGGTGGTATCAGGCCTTAATATAAGATCAGGACACCCCCCTCCAGCCCATTTGATAACATATCGCAATCTCAGGACAGACCCACATATGTTACACAGGTGCAATCCATATCACTAGACACCACCCAAGGGGAGGACTGACCCGACTATAAAAGCCAGAGTGCTCAGTCAGGAAGTGTGGGGAGTTTGTGACAGAGCAGAAGGAAGATGTTTGTTTCCAGTTGTTGAGGTCTAGTTGGAGGAGAGCTGGGAAGAGATTGTTGTAGATTGGACGGAGAGAGCTATTCTGGGGAGGTTATAGGGGGAAAGTTACCATCTTGTGAGAACTACACTGAGGCGGTTGGAGGGCATTAGTTACCATATGGAGAGAGTAGTACTGAGGAGGTTTGTTGGAAAGAGTTGCAATATGGAGAGAGTTATATTAAGGATGTTGGTGGGAGAAAACTATCATCTAGAGGAAGAACCATAGGAAGTGGGAGAGTGGCATCTATGAAAGAGGAAAGAGAAAAGCTAGAGGGGGAGATAGAATGCTAAGACCTGAGGAGAGAGGATTAGAGGGCACACCCCACCTAGTTAGGGACACCGGGGAGGTTCTGGTGGACTAGGACAGTCCAAGGTAGACGTTAAAGGTGGGAGGTGATATGAGATGGTGCACTCTCACTGAGAGACAGGAAGGCTATATCAGTGGTAGCCAGAAGAGGAGCACCCAGGAGACCAGGATGCTGGACAGGTCAGGCGACCGCGCCCTCCCCTAAGCCTGACATTGGAATCATGGGAAAACAGACTGCTGGTATGAAAGATCCACCTCTACCTCCAACTGCTAGAAGAGATGTTGCCAATTTGGCACAACTTGACATTGGAGGGCCTTGGCCCAAAGCATTACCTTTTCAAGAACTGAATCATTCTGTCATCCACTTTGCATTTCCCAATCATGCTCTCCATGACAATGCCGAAACTTTCAGTAAATCTAATAAACTAGTGAATCGTACATTGATGGCATGGGATGATGGGTCTTGAATATATAGATGTTTCAAAGGTCCACTAAAACAGTGCCTTGCCAAAATGAGAGAAACAAAAATACCCGGACAAGCGGCAGAACATTATTCAAACATTTCAATTGAAATCTGCGTGTTTCGCCTTTCCTTAAATTTGACACAATGAAAACTGGCATAGCTGCATAAAATACAGCAAAAGTTTATTTAGTCATGTAGAGGGGTACATTTTGATGGGTGGCATGACTATTTGAAGGGGGCATATAGTTTCCCTATAAATATCCAGTATCTAAAACTAACACCTAATTCCAGAAATGTCCCAATTTCTAAGCACTTGCAATTTGGACAGACAGGGCACAGAGACTAAAAACTGCATTCGAGTAAGAAAGCCTGGACTGGAGTGTAACCCTCCTCGTTTCACAGCCTACACACACTATTACTCCTGTATACTCTCGCTAGACACAGGCAGAATGTTTTTGAAGGGTAAATGATCATTCTTCCGAATCGCATTTGCATTTTAACCGGCTGATATATCGAGTGATGATATGCAGTGCTGATCATTGGGCCGGCTCTCGGCAGATCCGAGATCCGGCACCAGATGTGTAGCCGGATCTCGGGATCCGGCCAGAGTCAGCCGCCCAAGCCCATGAACCGCGCTGGAAAAAAGAAAGAAAAAAAAAAAGCATCCGCGACGGCAGCATTGCTGTTTACCGCGGCTTTGGCACTGATGTGTAATGCACAATGCCAGTGTCTTAAGTGGCACTACAAATCGAGCCGGGGCTCATCGAGGGGGCGTGGCCTAACAACGGGGGTCTTCATGGCCCGTTAGGCCACGCCCCCTTGACGAGCCCTGGCTCAATGGGCTACTGGCACCCCTGCCAGGCAGCCTTTTGTAGAGATTAGCACCCTCTCCCCAATGGGGGAGAGGGTGCTGATCTCTGCATTTATTTTGTATAGGTTTGCCTGGCTGGGGACAGCGCCTCGCCTATTCAGCCTTAATGGTGATGCTGCCCCTTGCCAGCTGGGGAGGGGCAGCGTCATCATTAAGGCTGAAAGGGTGAGGCCACTGGAAGCGGAGGCCTTTTTCCTAAAGACTGAAACTCCCGCGAATCCGCGGGAGCTTCAGTATTTAGAAAGCAAGACCTCTGCTTCCAGCGTCCTCACGTTTTCTCCACAATGGTGGCGCCGGCCCACGTGCATCACTTGATTAAAGGGATGCCTCGCAGGTGCGGCGCCACCATTATGGCTAAAAGGCATTTTTTTCTGAAGCCTGAAGCTCTCGCTCACGAGCGAGAGCTTCAGGCTGTAGAAAAAAATGCCTTTTCGTGTTGTGGCTGGGGCTGCCAGGAGAGATTAGTGGGCTCCGGCAGGGCCCCGCCTCAAAACGAAATTTCGGAGCCTGCCGGGGCCCAGCCCCAGCAGGCCCCGGCCCACTTAAAGCCCTGCACAATGCTCACTACATGTACAACTGAAAGGAATCAGTTGTACATGTAGCGAGCATTGTGCTTTACACGCCAGAGCAGCGTAAAAGGCAATGCTGCCCTTGCGGGCGTTTTTTTTTTTGGCACAACAAAATGAGCCAGGGCTCATCAAGGGGGCCTGGCCTAACTGCAGGCATCCTGCTGGCCCATTAGGCCACGCCCCCCTGAAGAGCCTCGGCTCAATGGGCTACTGGCACCCCTGTCAGGCAGCCTTTTGTAGTGATCAACACCCTCTCCCCAGGGGAGAGGGTGTTGATCTCTGCATTTATTTTCTATTGGGTTGCCTGGCAGGGGACAGCGCCTCGCCTATTCAGCCTTAATGGTGGCGCTTCCCCTCGGCAGCTGGGGAGGGGCAGCGTCGCCATTAAGGCTGAAGGGGTGAGGCTGCTGCAAGCTGAGGCCGCTTTCCTGAAGACTAAAACTCTGTGAGTTTCAGTCTTCAGGAAAGCGGCCTCAGCTTCCAGCGGCCTCACGTTTCTCTCTACAATGGTGGCACCGGCCCACGGGCATCTCCAGCTTAAAGGTATGCCTCGCAGGTGCGGCGCCACCATTATGGCTGAAAGGCATTTTTTTTCTGAAGCCTGAAGCTTAAATCCTTTTCTTGTAGTGGCCGGAACTGGCAGGGGAGATTAGTGGGCCCCACAGGGCCCCGCCTCAGATAGAAATTTCGGAGCCTTCCGGGGCAGAGCCCCGGCAGGCCCCATCCCACTTAAAGCCCTGGCCGGTGGTAAAAGGCAATGTTGCCTTTGTGGGCACTTTTTTTTTTTTTAAGTATTTATCTGATCGGATGGCCACTACCAACCCCGCCCTCTCTAGACCACGCCCCCTCTTCCCCCAACTCCTCCCCCACCCGTGGGATCCCCCACTACATTTTTTCCATTTCCACCACTGATGATATGACAGGTTATTTATACGGGCTTAATACCCAGAGGTTTCTTAGCGCGGATCCGGGAATCGAACCCGTGTTGCTTCATGCGTCTTGTTTCCAAGGCGAGCACGATGCCCTGAGATATCCTCCCGATACATTTCGTTATAGATGTGCTTTCGAATATTCGGTGATACGCTGCAATTAGAGAACTGGTATGATTTACTCGTTTTTGTCAGTGTCATTGTGGAATCAAATTCGAAACGTATGAGAGGTTGACAAGTGTACTTTTTTAGCAGCTAGATGTCCTTCTACAGCCAAAATGTTGCAATACATGTCAGCCATGTATTTTGTACGCGTTTACGCTGCATTAAAATATATTCACTTAATCACAGATCTAATTTACATTTTGTTCCTAAGTGAGACATTTTTTGCTTTCAGCATTATTAAAGATGACAGTGTTTAATTATTTACTCTTAATGCATGTTCCGTTCGTTTTTGAAGAATGTATTTAAAAGTGTATTCAAATCTAGAGGTTTTAAAAATGTAATCTAACTATCGCACAGTAATAAGTCTCAAATGGTGTTTTCAAGCTTAATGCAGTTTTAAATGACATTATCACGTGTGTTTTATTTATCTACAAAACAAGCGCATTTTGTAGACGAGCCATGTGTTGTTACATTCATTAAAACATGCTCATTTTGCAACATGATGTATAGTGTGGTGCTGCCCCTTTAAGGGAAAAGCACGCGGCAGCGTGACTTTGCACGCCGTCGCGTGTCTATTAATAAAGGGGGCGTTCCCGGCTGCGGGATTCGCGACCGGCGAACACCAGCCTGTTACGTTGCCTACGTGTGCGTTCCTAGAGTGGAGGGAGGCCCAAGGCTCATGGAGCACTGCAGTGGGTGCCAGGGATTCCCCGACCAACATACAACATATATCATTTGGTCAGTAGGTGACTGAATAAAGCTTCTTATAGAGACATGATTAGGTGTGCTTAAGGTGCAAACACATAATTGAAAGGCTGTCAGGTGCCAAAATCATTCAAGCGCAGCTTGCAGAATGTGCATCCATTTTCTAGAAGTTAGTCAGTGTAGTTAGATGGCAAGAACGATGATGCACTCAACTGTTACACTCTGAAATCACCAACAGCGTCCTGCTACCTTCCCTGTAGAACTGGGCTTCCTCACAATGTACCAGCCCTGCTGCAGAACCACAAACCTCAAATAGTCTGTTTTGGGTGGCTTTCGGTGGCTATTTGAGGCTTGCAGATCTGGGTAAACAGGGGAGTTAACAGTATGCCCCATTGAAGCAAGTGCTTTATCCTATGTGCAGTTCTGTAGGCGGCATCTCATTCTGATCATTTGGAAGTTTTGTTTACCATGCACAAGATAACATCCCTGCATCTCCCATGGTGCACTTTTCTGAAAAAAGCAAAAAGTGTAATCTGCACATTTTAACCGCGGTAGTGTTGTAAGGCCAAATCATATTGGAATACAAACTAAATCTTTCAATATTTACTGCTCTGTGGTACTTAAAGTCATGAAACCAGAAGATGGAACTATTAAATTCCCCCGATAATATCATGGTGGGCAGCATATAAAGGGAAACAGCATCTACAAAGCTTTATGATGAGCTAGTGGGGGATGGTGAAATAGAATCTGCACTTTTAATCAATCATTTCGAATAAAGTGATGCAAAATGCTATAGATCTAGAACAATATTTACCAACAACATACTTCTCTAGGTTATGGGAAGCCCTGGCACCATGGTCTGGACTCTTCAATCCTAGTTATTTTTTTGATTTTCTATATCATTCAAACAAATGTTATAGACTCTCATGGGCTTCTGCGAGGACTGTCATCGCGATCTGCACCCATTTGCTGATTCAGTGATGCAGAGCATTTGACATTTCTACAACCCGAATCTGCAATGCTCTCATTTCCTAGGGTCGAGTACTGTTAGACAATCTACAGAGCAAAAACATAATTTCCCAAGATGCAATCTGCTGAGCAAATAAAAGAGCAGGAAGCATTTTCGACACGTTTAACCTCTTGATGCCAGGTTACTATTTGCCATGCAACCAAAACGTCATATTATAAGATTCCCTGCCCTAAACCAGCAGGAGACCACAAAACAGCATGAAAATAGTGCAACCTGTTTCTGATTCTATGATGATGGGTCCATGCCACCAGATTCTTATTAACAAGATCCAATGAGCGGAGCTAGTGCAACCCTGTCATTGAAGGCTGCTTCTTTCACGCTTGGCGTGCCATGGTGCTGGATACCATGCAGATACATTCTTTGTGCATATCTCGTCAGGTTCCAGAGATGTAGATTAGGTAAGGCCTGAGCCGTCAAGGCCCACCCAAAATCTGCAAATGCCCACTCAGCAGCACTGTGTGGGCATTTACAGGTGGTCATGTCACTTCGCTGGGCCCAACTGCATTAGCTTTAGGCCCCACTTGTTAGACAATCCTGGTTATGCCTCTCGTCAGGGGTATTTTGATCCGCTACTAGAAGACATTGAAGCACAATAGGCACTTTTCAAACTTTAAGAGGTATTAATCAGGATTCCATTCGGCCAACAACTACATCCTAAAAGGGCACACCTGTATTTAACATGAAGCGCTGACAGTGGAATCAGTATTTGTAGTCATCTTATCTGGTGCTAGAATGGATTTCTGAGCGAAAACTGTCTCCCAAAAGAGCAATGGTGTAAAGGGTGTTCTCTCCAAGGCCACTCTTATTTCTTCCCTCCTCGTCTCTGCTTTCGGGAGGTTTGGGGGGATCACCATCCTGTACCTCTGTCCCACTCTGCCCCCCTTCCCCCACAGAGAGGCAGGGACAGAGTAGGGCCCGAGAGGGCAAAGCCCACCCGAAAATCTGTAAACGTCCACTAAGAAGCACTGTATGGGCATTTACAGATGTTAATGTCACTGTGGTGGGCCCAACCACATTAGCTTCGTGCCCCACTTGTTAGACAATCCTAGCTACGCCTCTCCCACACACCCACTCGCTCCCATCATCACTCTCTAATGACACTTTCCTCTTTCCTGCCTGCCCATGCACTGTGCATACCTGCATTCTGATAGGACGAAGTGTGTTACGCTGTTAGTCTTTTTCTGGCTTTCTTGTTAGTATCGCTGTTCCCCATAGCTGTCTTTAGACTGCAGTCGGCTACAGTACTCGTCATCAACCTTTGTTGTCTCAGTTGACACGTTTCCCAAACCATACAAGTCTTGTTTTCCGCATTGTCAAGACTCCCAAACAAATTGCACCTATCCCAGGCGAGGAACCTCTAGAAACAAACAACACTCTTCATGTGCAATTTTTAACAATATGCAACATGTTACATTGTCTACAGCTCAGTCGTGTAGTCAGTGAATGCCATCCCACACGCCCAAAACAAAAATGCAAAATACTAATGTGTGCCAGTTTTTGGGTCAAAGTGGGACACTTTTTTGGCCAAGGTAGGCCACTTAGATGAGTTACTTCAAGATGTGGCTAGTAGGTCTGACCATTGTTGCTGAATAAATATGCGTTAAATTTCACAATTTGTACTTTAGTTTAGTTTATTATTTATAGAGCACACCTAACCCTGAGGTAACTGGGCGCTGGAGTTTATGGCAGAGTTACAGAAACATCCATAAAGAATACATAAGAGAGACAAGCTTATCGTAAAGGTTACAGGGTAGTCGATTTGCAAATTGAAACAAATAAGCGCATTGTGTTGTCACCAGCGGTTACAGTATGGCCGACAGTGCAAGAAATATAATAGTACATAGTGAACTGTGTTTTAAAGGAGCAGTACGTGGTGATCGGTCGAGATTAGCCAGGGCAGATTGGTGTTTTTGTCAGAGAGCCGGTTTTTTTACTTTAGCCCTTAAGGTCCAGAAGGATGGTTCAGCTCTGATGGTAAGTGGGAGAGAGTTCCAACACTTGGCGGCCAGGACTGGGAAACTAGCTCCTCTCACCATTTTGAGGTTGTACCTTGGGATAGTGAGGCAGTGCGAGTACAATGATTTTATGGGTCTGGCAGGTATATTTCTTGAGAATTTGTCAGCCAGGTATTTAGGGGCGGTATTTGACAATGCATTTGTGTGTGTTAACTAGAGTACAGAGTGAGATTCTGTCACGCACAGGGAGCCAGTGTGAATCCTGTCTGATTAGAGATATAGTTAGATCTAGGGATGTTTAACGCTGATCTCAAGGTATTATTCTGGAGAACCTACAGTCTATTAAGATTCCGTTATGTAGAGCCTAGGAAGAGAGTATTGCAGTAGTCCAACTTCAATAGGTCTAGTGCCATGGCTAATGTGATGCAGCTATTAGGGGACAAATAAGGTTTGCAGGCATTAACAGTTTATTAGTATAGGCTGTTGTTGAGGCAGTGGCATTCACTTGTTTCTTAAGCGAAAAAGTGGAGTCCAGATAGACGTCTAGTGTTTTGACCTCCTTTGCAACTTTGATGATGTTCCCGTAAATTCTAAAGTACTGTGAGTCAAGTTTATTTAGACATGCTTGGGATCCAATGATCAGTAGCTATGTCTTGTCATCATTGAGGCATAGGCTGTGGGCAGCCATCCATGCCTGGATCTCAAGGTAAATATTGTTTATCAGTTTGGAGTCATTTTCATAGCAACCAGTCAACGTAATGAGAACCAGGGTATCATCTGCGTAATTCTTGTAGGTGAAACCCAGGTTATCAAGACGGTCAAAGAGGAGCTTTGTGAAAATGTTGTAGAGTGTCGGAGAGACCCATGAACCCCAAGGTACTCCGCAGTGGATGGGGACTGGATCAACTGAAGCTGAGGGTGCGAAGACTCTGGTTGTTTGGTTTAAAGTAAAGATTGGATACAGTTGGAAACATTTGTGGAAAAGGGAGTAGCAGTGGTCAGATGTTTAGTGCGGATATGGTGGTCGACAAGATCAAACGCTGCAGATAGGTACAAAAGCAGAAGGATGGCCAGGTTGCCTTTATCATTTGCTTCATCCATTTGGATTTTTAAATCCAAAAGGGCAGTTTCTGTACCGTGTCTCGGTCTAAAACCAGATTGTCAGAGACCTAGTAGGTTATTATCCTCAAGATGTTACTGGATTTGGACATAAGCCCCTCTGTCCAAGATCTTTAAGAGGAAAGGGACATATAAGTTGCAATGGGCCTATAATTGGTCCGAAAGTTGGGTTCTAGGTTTGTTTTTTTAAGGAGTGGCAGGACCCATGCCTCCTTGAAGTTGTTGGGCACCGAACTCATGTTGAAAGAGGAGTTAATCACTGCTGCCATGAAGGGGGCCAGATTTTTGGCGCCTTCCTTGATGACTGAGGCAGGACAGATATCTCACTGGCACCTTGATGGTTTTAGGCACAGGGTAATGTTTTCCAGTTCTTTCGGGGTGACTGAAGAGAAGGAGAAAGGCGGGCATGAGGGGGTGTGAGGATCCATAGGTGATTTGGTGTTGGATCTATTGACCAAGCTAGATTTTTTTGCCTCTATTTTAGTTTGTAACATTGTTATTTTGTCAGATAAAGCTTTCTGTATTTTGGCGCACCAAGCCACATCCTTGACGCATGTTTCTGTTGGTGCAGCTGGGTTCTCCAGTTCCCTCAGAATGCTGAAGAGCTCCTTAGTGCCTGACTTTGCATTTAGTATTCTGTTATTGTAATCTCTTTTTTGGTATTGAGGATGTCCGATTTATAGGTGGAAGCAGCAGAAGCGAACACTACCTTGTTAGGAGTGGTCGGCGACTTTGTCCACGTGGCTTCAGCAGTTCATTTGGCATTGGCAGAGGGTTTTTAGTTCAGATGTGAACTATTTATTGAGGTGGGCTGCCGGTTTAGCTTTTTTTTAGTTTGATGGGGGCAATGTTATTTAATGGCTAGTTCAAGGGTGCCGTTGTAAAGGTCAACCAGTTTCACTGAGTCTAGGTCAGTAAAGCTAGGTGGTTCCATGATAGCGTAGAGAAGGGGTCGTAGGTTCTGGAGCGTAATGTTACGGTTGTTTATGGACAGTGTTTGAGGGGAAATGGTAGAGCTAGTATGAGAGTGTGCACTCTCCTGGCTGGATAAGGAGATGCAAAGGTGGTCAGACCATGCCAGGGGTTCATTCTGGAGGAAGGTGGTTGTGCAGTTGAGATCTGCTAGCTAGTCCAGAGTTTTGCTCTTGCTATGAGTAAGCTCAATGATGCATTAGGGTCGTTCGGGTCATACAGGCCTAAGATGAAATCACCAAGCAGGATCATTTGTGATCCCGGTTTGGTGTTTAGAGTTAGTAGGTCTGTAATGTCTTCCTCAAAGGAAGAGATGGAACCTGGGGGTCATAGATTAGATACGGTAGGATTGTTTGGGTTGCTGAGATGGGGAGTTTAACAGATAGGAGTTCAGCCGAGGTTAGGCCGACATGAGACATGGCTCTAAGGCCAAGGTTGGATTTGGATATGAAAGCTACTCCCCCTCCTTTGCCAGAGTCTCTGTCAGACCTGATGATGGTGTAATCCTCAGGGAGAGCTAGTGCAAGAGCTGGACCTGCTGCATGATGCAACCAGGTTCTGGTGATGGCAAGGAAGTCTAGGTGATTGGTTGTGATAAGATCAGCAATATCAAGTGCATGTGCAACCAATGACTGTGCATTGACGACGGCTCCTTTGAAGTTGGGAAAGATAATGTGAGGAGCTTCCTGAGGTCAGTATGTAGGTAGCAGTGGGCAAGAGCTCTCGTTGGGTAGCAAGGTCTCTATCGTTGCAGTGGTGGCAAGGTTGAAGTAGTTTTGGATAAGGAAGACCGAGCAGTAGGCCTGGTGAAAGGCTTCCTGTTTATGAAGCGGGACCCTAACCTTTCATTTCTGGCACTCACTAGAAATTGTATCAGTGGAGTGGGTGGTGAAACAAAATGTTGGATCCAGTCAGCAGGGCTGAGGGTGCCAAAAGTGTAAATGTGGGTGGTGGTAGTGGAGGTTTTATGAGATGTGTGTGGGAGAAGGGGGGTTAGGAAATTAGTGGGTGCAATGGAATGGAACAGCGGGAGGATAGTGGCCATGGTGAGTGTGACTCTGTGTAAGGTGGCCATGTAACCGGGCAGGGGACGATCTTAGAATAGGTGCTGGGTCGTTTAGGCCAACAGTAAGTGGTGCAGATTATGGGATACTTATTGAAACCCTAAGGCTTAGATGCAGCTGTCTGCCAGCACAGTACAGATTCGTACAGGTCATGCGCCAGAGGTTGCGGAGCTAGATAGTCTGGAGTAGCTTATCTGGAGTTTTAAAGTCAAGCTGAATGTCACCATAGAATAGATATTACAGCAGGCATTTGATACATGTATTTCATTTGATCAAAACAATCCCTCCTTGGGTAGTATTCAAACCGCCTGTTACAGCAGCAATGAATTGCCATTTGCAAATGTGGCCCACTTTTTAATTTTGCCCGACACAAATCTATGCCCAAGTCCGACCCTGTGTGTTTCCCAATTAGGAAATTTAGTAGTGGAAAGAAACTGATACTCAATTTCAGGAACAGTGTGCATACTTGAAAGCTGGGTACATACGTCTTAAGTAGTGTTCTTATTTGTGTTACTGCTTAAAAAGTAAAGTGCCACGACATAGAATGGTCTAAAATTAAACCACACATTTTGAGTGACATGTGCGATATTGCATCTATAAACAGATTGGATGTGTACAAAAGAAAGAAAAGACTATAAAATGAAGAGACAGAATAGGAAAGAGAAAAACAGAGGCATCGTGTGAGGTGGATTTAAATGTGTCCACTAGCATTCTAATTGTGTGTCTTTTTTTTTAAAGATTTCAAATGGAACATCACCTACATGCTGGTGACACCCTGGTAGAAGGAAGATACAACCTGCATGTCCATCATTGAACAACCTCTGCATCTATTTGTTGCTGTGGCAATGCCCCTCCTGTTGGCTGCTTTGGCTAGCCACAAACAGCTTTACCACTCCTCCTCAAAAATATGCCTCCAAATTGTGCAGGGTGACAGGGGAGTTAACAAGGTTGTGAGCTACATAAAATCAGTGTTCTCGAAAAGATTTTGAACTGGGAGTATTTCACTCACTAATTTTCAAAGTTGGGAATAAAACGATATTTTAGGGAGTAAAAAAGTAGTATATTTAAACTGTAAAACAGAAGTGTTTTGTAATACATGTATTTTCACCTGGTTATCCATGCACTTCAAAAGATAACTGTTTATCTCTTCATATCAGGCAATAACAATAATATTTTCTTCCTGTGGACCTACTGGTCCAAACATATTCATGGAGCAGTGTGTCTACCTGTCTGTTTCCTATTTTTTTGGGGGAGTATTTTTACTCCCTATTTTTCTTTTTTGTTCTTTTTTTGGTGCATTTTCCAATTTTTAGGAATTAAAAGTGACTGATACACCCCTTATCTGTAGAGCTGCATATAATATTTTCAGTGATTCATGTAAGCAGATAATGTGAGCCCATTTTAGACAACCAATGGTTGTTTTCATTTTGTATGCCATTTTGTTATCAACAATTTAAGAGAGGAAACCAACAATAGCAAAAGGGTGGTGGTCACCTAGGGTAGGACTGAACTTCAGCATGAAGTTTGACCAACATTTTAACACTAGAACCCCAAGTTAATATGATAATACAGAAGTGCTTCTTCCACCTACAAATGATTAAAAAAATAATACCATTCCTCTCATTCATGCACAAAACACTGGTCATCATTTCCCTCCTCATGTCCAAAATGGATTATGCTAACAGCATATACCTTGGAATGCGAGACTACAGCTTACTAGGGAAACTGCAACAAATACAAAGCACAGCAGCCAGAATTCTCCCTAAACTCATCAGAAGAGATCACATCACACCAGCTCTTAGGATGTTGCATTGGCTCCCTGTCAAAAAAATAATCACTTTCAAAACAATGTGCATAACGCACAGAGAAATATATGGCGAGGGAGCGGAATTTATCCAAAAGAACTTTCCCATCTACAAACGGAGTGGATCAGCATTCTCCTGCTTAGCTGTGAAACCATGGAACTGCCTTCGCAGGGAAATACGAACTATGGAAGACCATACAAAATTCAGAAAACTTCTGAAAACACGGCTCAGAAACCAATTAAACTGACTCAACAGCACCCACACAGCTCGTAACTGGCCAAGTACTGAAAAAGGAAAAGTAGCTCAAAAACAATAGAAGAATGAGGGATAGGACTGGGAAGAGAGACCCTAAACAAAACACCCTGTCCGCACCACCGCCTAAAGAGGGAATACTAAGAAACAGGAGAAGCTGGTAGGCCTGATACGATTATGCAAGGGAAGAAGCAAGAAGGGAAACCGGTGGAGGGAAAATCAGCAAAGGGAGACTCTCAGCCTAGGCGTACCCCCCACTGAGGACCAACAATTGAACAGGAGTAATGCACCTGACCCTCCCCTATAGATAATAGACAACGCCCATAGGGTATCGAAGGAAGACGACTAACCATTTGCTGTGGATTCCCCTTAGGCCAGTGAAAACATCAACTAGCTAGATTTAGGACTTACACTAAGAAATCAGACAGCTTAATGAACTCCGGAGAAGATTAGGAATCATGACCGCTGAGCTGACATTAAGATAAAACCCACAAAGGGCAACTAGTGGGGAGACAAAGATCACCACTGCCACAGGTGACACAGTTAGATGAATTTCAAAGGTAGGAAATGAGACACACTTACACAGGTTTCAGGGGTGGGAATTGTGATGCACTTGGCTGGATGTCAGGGTTGGGGAATCTGACGCACTTGGGTGGATTTCAGGGGTGGGAATCGTGATGCACTTGGATGGATTTTCAGGGATGGAGGGGACGTGTGATACACTCGGATTGATTCCAGGGGTGGGAGGTGTCATTCACTTGAATGGATTTTGGGGCTGAGAGTTGTGAGGCAGTTGGGTTAATTTCGGGGGTGGGGGTGTGATGCACTTGAATTGATTCCTCGGGTGGGGTGGGGGAGTGGTGCACTTGGGTGGATTTTCAGGGTAGGGGTGCACTTTGATGGATTCCTGGGTTCTGAAAGATGTGGTGCTGTCACAGTTTATTAGACGGTCACACTCAACTCAGCAAGTTCCTCCCCCCCCCCAAGTAAGGTGGCACACACCCAAAGCACTCATACATATTCAACTTTAGTGAGGCCTCCAACCCATCTCGCACTCTCCCCAAAAATACCTTATGTCACCAATGGACTAGGAACCAGGCCGGTGCATCACAAATTCTAATTTCTTCCACCAATTGGCTTACACAGGATTAAATGACTTACAGTTTCGACTTGACACAGGTAAAATGTTGAAATATGCAATCACAACTTATATCAGATTTAATTACAGTGAGCTCTAATTTTGATGTCTTTTTCAATACGTTCAACAGGTGTAAGTGAGTTTTATAGTTTTCACCTGAACACAGTTTACACTTCCTGAAAACGGACATCAAAGTCAGTCCTGAATTTGAATGTGAGTTTTCATATGTATAGTAGCATACATGTGCGTAGTGTACATGCTGTACAGAAGCTATACTTTGATTTTGGGTGTGTCTCATAATAGCTTGTGTTGTAAGAACATGAAGTGTGTCATAATAGTGTGTTTCATGAGTGTATATGAGTGTATGGTGTATAAGGAGCACATGAGTGTTTGACATAAAGTCATACAATGACATGTCCTTTATGCCTCCTATAAATATGAAGACTTGCATTAAAGTCAGGTCTGACATTGGTTGAGTTTTCATTATGTACAAGAGAAGTATATGAGTTTTACATTTTGTACATGTTTGCAATATACATCTCCAGAAAACTCATATCACAGTCACTTCTAACTTTCATGTAAGCTTAAATATGTATATTAGTGTACATGTATAAAATATATATCTCTCACATGTACATGTTGAGTTCTTATACAAAAAGTGCATTCATTCTGCTAAGGTATTAAATGCCTTTTATGCTGATAAAAGCTCAGATTAAAGTGAGTTCCAACTTTGAGTGAGTTTTCAATATGTGCAGGAGGTGTATATGAGTTTACAATTCTCACCTGACACACAATATGTGAGTTTTCATACATATAGAAAAGTACATGTGTGTTATATGCATCTTCTACACAAACCATTTTCCCTCCGTATTAAAGACGCACATTCCGCACACTCGTCATATATTTGATTTGATTTTGCATTTCATTTTGCATTTATAAGGCCCCGAAGCCTGCAGGCATCAGGGCGCCAAAGAACCCAACAGGAAATGGGGAGAAGCAACAGAGACAAAAGGCAAAGCCTGACACCAACCGGAAAACAAATCCAAACAGACTAGTCTTCAGCCCCTTTCTGAATTTCAATAGGTCCGTTTCTGAGTGCAGTTCCTTAGGCAACTGATTTAAAAGCGTGGCAGAACGGACAGTGAATGATCTACCCATGCCCCTAGCTAGTCTACTTCTAGGAATAGAGAAACAAACTAAACTGACTCACTTGCTCTAGTAGATCTATGATGATTCTGAGTTTTAACACATTCACTCAAGTAGTTGGGAGCTTTACCATACAGATATGCGCACTGCATCATTCTTCAGGACTTGACGACACCCAACACAGTTTTAACTATATATAGATAAATCTTAAATCATTAACATCTCAAAATTGACCAGTTGATACAACATTTTTATTTAGGTCCAAACATCATGTTTGACTATGAGAAAATCCATATTAAAGCTATTAAAAGTGTGATTTTGGGAATTTCCCATGCAGAAGTGGATTCCTCAAATATCACTGTGGAATTTGTCCCGAATGTTTCATTCAAATCGTCTAAAGTTATTCACAAACGTTGTTTTCTAAATGCTATAGACATCACCTCTTAACCTTAACTATGTCATGATCCAGTATGTATGTGTGTTGATTACTGAGTATGCTCACAATAAGTCACCCAGTATAATTCTTGCAGTTCAAAAATGTTAGTCTTCTAAGTTTAAAGAAACTCACAATGATTAAATTTAGAAATGTAGACAGTAATGTATAAAAATACTCCAATATTTATTCCAGGCTTCAAACACACTGTAAAAAAATGAAACCAGCAGGTGATGATATCGCACAACATTCAATAATAAACAAGCATATAGCCACCATAGGTTCTTAAAAATCATTCAATGACTTAAATCAATAAAAGGAGGTAAGTGATACAGTAAGATGGAACCAAGTCACAAGAAATATGCTTTAGCTTCAGAAGTTCAATCCCTATGAAGAGTGGAGCCTTTTGGCCAAAATTCAACATGCTTCTCCCCAGAATGTATCTGAGGCAGGTAAAGTACTGGCTGTTCAAGGGAAGAAATGCAACAAAGTTACTGGTAAGTAAAAATATGTTCTTATGTTTCAGGTTTTACTGCTCAGGTGGGATGACCAAAAAGCAGTGGAATAGAAGCAAATAAAGAGACGTGATTTCAATGTTATCCTATGGAGTACAGGGGGAGAAAAATACTTGGTATTTACTTACCCCCTGATTCTGATTTTCCAAGAGGAGTGGATATGTCGACTGGGGGTTTCTAGAGGTGGATTTCCCACCATTGTGTCTAGTGAGAGGCGCCCATGAGCTAAGGGAACAAGGATTCTTCCCGTCAGACCCATAAGCGGATTGCAACTCTTAGCAATGGAGCAATGCATACCTCAAATTAACAAGGGGGGCCCTGGGAGTCCCTCTGCCAGACATTAGTCCTGGTTGCGAGAGACTTACCCAGAGCCTTTAGCTCACTATCTTTCACAGAGAAGAAATATCCCAAACATATCAGTCTTTGTCCTGACCTGGGGCAGTCCAGCACCGAAATGCTAGGCAATTCTCCTCTGAACAAGAGTACCAACAGCATCCGCAGACACGTGTTTCGGTCTGGTTGGACCTCATCAGTAGGGAGGAGCCGTGCCTCTCTAAGAATAGTGAGCAAAGGGTCCACGTCTGGATTCCCCTAGTAACTTAGGGTGAGACTCAAAGTTACTTAAATATGCAAATTAACAAGGGGGGTCCTAGGCGTCCCTCTGCCAGACATTAGTCCTGGCTGCGAGAGACTTACCCATAGTCTTAAGCTCACTAGCTTTCACAGAGAAGAAATATCCCAAACATATCAGTCTTTGTCCTGCCCGGGGCAGTCCAGCACCGAAATGCTAGGCAATTCTCCTCTGAACAAGAGTACCAGCAGCATCCCCAGACACGTGTTTTGGTCTGGTTGGACCTCATCAGTAGGGAGGAGCTGTGCCTCTCTAAGAATAGTGAGCAAGGGGTCCACGTCTGGATTCCCCTAGTAACTTAGGGTGAGACCCAAAGTTACTTAAATATGCAAATTAACAGGGGGGGTCATGGGGGTTCCTCTGCCAGACATTAGTCCTGGTTGCGAGAGACTTACCCAGAGTCTTTAGCTCACTATCTTTCACAGAGAAGAAATATCCCAAACATATCAGTCTTTGTCCTGCCCTGGGGCAGTCCAGCACAGAAATGCTAGGCAATTATCCTCTGAACAAGAGTACCAACAGCATCCCCAGACGCGTGTTTCGGTCTGGTTGGACCTAAACAGTAGGGAGGAGCTGTGCCTCTCTAAGAATAGAGAGAAAGGGGTCCACGTCTGGATTCCCCTAGTAACTTAGGGTCAGACCCAAAGTTACTTAAATATGCAAATTAACAAGGGGGGGGTCCTGGGAGCCCCTCTGCCAGACATTAGTCCTGGTTGCGAGACATACTCAGAGTGTTTAGCTCACTATCTTTCACAGAGAAGAAATATCCCATACATATCAGTCTTTGTCCTGCCCTGGGGCAGTCCAGCACCGAAATGCTAGGCAATTCTCCTCTGAACAAGAGTACCAACAGCATCCCCAGACACGTGTTTCGGTCTGGTTGGACCTCATCAGTAGGGAGGAGCTGTGCCTCTCTAAGAATAGTGAGCAAGGGGTCCACGTCTGGCAGAGGGACTCCCAGGACCCCCTTGTTAATTTGCATATTTAATTAACTTTGGGTCTCACCCTAAGTTACTAGGGGAATCCAGAATCCCCTACAATGGATTCTTGGATCCAATGCTGATCTAATAAAATGGCTGCAAGAGTCGTCTTCTTACCAAAATCCAGACTGGAAGCAAGTCCATGCCCACTAATGGCAAGCATCTGCACCATTGAAAGAGTCAGGGTCAACTATTGCTTTCACTCATGTCCCACACCTAGACACTCTGGCACCTTGCATATGGAGTGGGACCACACTAGCCCACAAAAACCTCAGCTTTTGCAGGCAATTGCATGACCTCATATGGGATTTCTTTACCTGAAAAGACAGGAAGAAGGCCAAACTACAATGTGGCCCAAGAGCAAGCACATACCTCAAGGCACTGTCATTTTAGGACACTAGGCAGGCTTAGTAGCCATACTCATTAAACGTTAATGTACACAATAAAATAACACACAAATTGTAAAAATATATCTGCTGCCACCAGTTTGTCTTTAGACACATAAAAAAGTAACAACAAATTCCAAGTGTAAAATACTAGGGTGATACAAAAGTATCCCCATTACAAATCATTGTAAGATGCTGTGTGCAATGTTACAAAGTTACAAAAATGTAAAAGCCAAAAGGGAAGCATAGTTTCCCAGTACTGATAGTTTGAAGGACCGATCAGTTTCCCCATAACAAAATGAGCAAACAGGCCAGAGGAGTGGAGCTGAAGGATTCCCATCCCTGTAAATGTCAGGGCAGGATCGAAAACAAAAGCAACAGGTTTGGGGGCCGTAGAACTATGGAGGGCAAGTTGCCAAAAGAGAAATCGTTCCTAACAAATACCATACATAGTTTAGCGATATGTCTTCGGGGGGGAGAACAGAGCAATACACTTTTTTTCAGGAATATATGAGTATGACACATTCTGGTATGCAACAAGATCTGGTTGTGCCACATTAATTTCTTTACTTTCTCCTGGTCAGTTAGATTTTACTTTAAAATGGCCTGTTAAAATCCAATAATGTTTGGAAATCAGTAGTGAAATAATCGTAGTTTTCTCCAGGGTCTACAGTTCCTAAAATAGACAAACAGGGCGCTATATGCACTTTTGGTGGTTGTTTGTATTAGTAGACATGTTTTTGTAACATAGCCATATTCTAAGGAGTAGAGTTTGACAGTTCAAATATAGGATAACACATTATCAAGTTGAATAAAGTATGCCCAGGAAGAGGAATAGTTTAAATGTAAGCTACTTTTAAATCATGTATGTAAGTGTTCAATAGTCACTAACCATTAAGATCAATCGAAGGGTCACAGTAAAACTAGGAGTCAAAGGTCAATCTGCAAAATCAAGTTCAACCTCGAGAGTCCACATAACTTTCTGTGTCTGAATCTGATGCATGGGCTAACATGGATTTAGGAGATTAAGCTGAACGTGGGTCAAATGGATGATCAAGATATGATCCTGATAATAAACTAGCACATAATGAACTTAATTTGAGGGATAACCATGATACTGAATGGTGCTAGGATGTTCTATTTCCCATGATCCGGGCCTGTATAGGTCTGTTATGAGGTGCTGAGTCCTGGTAAAATGTGCAAAAAGCAAGTTGTGATCAGGCAAAAGAAACACAAATAGCGTGATGCATCATGGTCCTGCTGCACATCCTCCTTTCCAGGTTCTTCTAGCATGACCTACTGTCCTGTTCCCTCCTGCTTTTGTTCCTCCAATCCCCAATACAGCAAGTAGTGTGGGACAAATCACTCTTTCCTTCCCTTCAGCCGTTTCTTTTTTGGGTAGCGTTCCCTCACTCCTTTCCTCCAGGATGGCACTCTCAGATTGTGCACCTATATGCGTTTCTGGGATTTGTGCAGGCAAGATGAGCAGCCAAGAATGTGTTCCACATGCGAAGGTTACTTTGTGCTCATCCTGCATGTGTGTGAATACCCACATATTGGTCCCTAATAGCTGGCCGGAAGTGCAGCTATAAGAGAGACCTGATAGCAGTCCTTCTCACTTAACATATTTCCTGGTGGTCTGCTCTGCAAGTCTCCATAGTATGGACGTTGTGTGTTTTCTTCAGTTCCATAACTTCAGGCCAGGTTCCTGCTGTTAATGATTCCGATCTGCTCCATGGAATCTTAGCAAGTTAGCCATCAGGTTCACTATTAGTCAACTTTTATTGGATTCAGCTGAAACATTTTCAGATGGTTATGCAGTGGTCGAGTTCATCAGCTTCTGTCTGCCGATAACTGTAAAATGCTTTGCACTTTCAGGACGACCAAAAGACCAAAATGCTAAAGCATGAGATACATTTAGGTCTAATAGTAGATTAAAAATAGACAGAAAAAATACTTAGTTTTTATGTTAGGGAATAGACAAGACAACATGTGGACAACACAGTCAGCAAAAACAAGAAGGAGGAGGTGTGAAGAAGACCGGTAGGGGGTGTCTGTACTTCTGCTCTCTATATGGTAGAAGAGAGGCACAGAAGACCCCAGCCAAGATTCTCTATTACGGTAGCAATGGACGAGCAATCAAGGCCTAGCTTCTCAGGAGGTGATGCAGGCTGGTTCTTAAGTACAGTGTAGTCCCCAAGCCCCCACAAAGGAATGTCCACACACTGTATTGGTTAGAACACAGTCTTTATATAATCAATATTCAAGGTTATGTACACTTATCATAATAACTCACTTTGTACTTAGGAAAATCAACAATGGCAAATATATACAATTCTAAAGTGGTACCACCCTTTGTATTAGATCTCATTAAAGTGCATCAACAATACTGTAACAATGTCACACAGATCAATAGAGTGAAACCAGCAATAGAGAGAGGAGAGAAAATAAGATGGTTGAGCAATAGGCAGAATACTGGCCCCTACCACTAGACACAGTTCTGTGTGGAGATCCCCCCACCCGGGCAACCTGTAAAATAAAGATATAGCACAAGCCCAGTCCATATATTGTTCTGCAAGTCTTATTCCCTCCTATAATGTTTTTACCCCCCCAATGTACCTGGTGGAGTCGAGTTCTTCGAAGAGGCGTCGACAGATCCTTCTTGAGTGACCCCCTTTCAAGCGGGAGTCACGGATCGTCGAGAGGCGTCGAGAAGCGTCGAGGAACTCGGTGTTCGGCGACGGGGACTCGACGGCCCTTCTTGAATGCCTTCCCTTTCAAGCGGGAGACACGGGGCGTCGAACGTCTGTCGACAAACAGGGTAGAACGGCGTCGATGAGGCGGCAGCTTCGTCCGAGCGGTGCTCGTCGGCGTCGGAGCATCGGCGTCCTGCAAGGCAGAGGCGTGCGGGGCACCTCGGTGACAATAGTTCTGGACCGCAAAGATTGTGGAGACGGAGGCCCAGCAAGGGCGTCGAGTCGTTCGAGTCTTTGTGGTCTTCGGGTGGCGGGAAACCCACCGGCAGGTTTCTCCTCGGCGCGTTGGTCGTCCTCGACTTTCTCCGGCAGGATAAAGCGGTCGACGGTGCGGACGATGGAGTCCTTCGATTCGAATGTTCTTAGGCAAAGGAGCGGATGGCTCCGGTCGTCGGCGGCACGGCGTCAAGTGGTTCCCACGGCTGGGCAACACAACTTCGACGGGCCTCCAGCGGTTACACAAACCTGTGAACCCTGGTCGACGGTAATGGACTTTGACGGCGGCGATGACCGGGTGCTTCACTTCGATCTCCTCGGCAGTCCCGTCTCGGGTCGGCAGCCTTTCGCGGGTCTGTCTTCCAGGGCGCTTCTGCGAAGATGGAGCGGTGCTCGATGGTCCCTCGGAGCACGGGAAGAGGGTGCCTTACCAGGTCCTCTCTCGGGTCAGTCTTCGACGATTTCGGTAGCCTTCGGATCGGTCGAAGCAAATGCAACAGCAAGTCTTCTTCTTCCAGCTGGACGTCGAGGATCAGCAGTTCCAGTTACTCTTAGAGTGGAGACTCAGCTCCAGAACACTTCTGAACGCTTCTGAACGTTCGCTGAACCTTCTGAACGTTCCCTGAACCTTCTACCAGTGGTGAGAGGTCCCCAGATATACTATTCTGTCTCTCATCCACACTGTTGGCACACACTCAGCAGCCAATCATACAGAAGGGCATTCATGCAGTCAGTCAGCCAATCAGGCACACAGTGCATTCAGGCCCCACTCCTCCCTTTCAGACACTCACAACAAGGAATGTGGATTGGGACAAGTACCCAGCCATTCAACACTACACACTGCATTCAGGCCAGTTTCGGGCAGGGCTGTCTCAGTCTTTGTCTCTAATGCCAGAAACCAGACAACCACAACAAGGAGTGTATATTGGTCACACACTCCATTCACCCAGGTCCCACCCACAGGAGGTACCCACAACATACAGTCACTGGGAAGGCTGCAGTCAGTCTAGCTGGGCCTTCACAACAACACCATATATGGAACTTCCACCCAACAGCCAGTCAGGTGGAAGGGACAGAGTCAGGGCTTCCCAGGACTTTGGGAAACAAGGTAACAGGCAATAGAAAGCAAGAGGCCACAGGGGCCATCTTGTTTCCTATCAGGAATCAACTGATCCCAATGGCAGGGCCTGGGTATCCCAAAATGGAGGACACCCAGAGCACCTGTCAAATTCAGCATGGAGCTGCCACCAGCCCATACCCTGCTCTGTGGGCCACCCACAGGTGCCCAAAAACATACACTAGGGGCACAGGGTTGTACCTCTACCCATGGGTGCCATAAGGGTATCCCATGGGTCTGTTCACCAAACCAAAAGAGAGAGCTGCACTGCCAGGAGTCCCACATGGACTCCTGGGCAGAAAACATGACAGAACACACGATAAAAGGCAGTAAAGGACAATGATTCAGAGGCCCTGTCCCTCTGATGCATTTCCAGCATCACAGGAGGCAACGCGGTTAGTTAACATATGTAAGTACGAGTTGTACACTGAAGAGAGGGAATACTCAAAAAAGATCACATTAGACTATGTGGAGACATCAGGCACTGGCTCAGCAACAAGCGCTGCACCGATATGACTCATGGAGCCTGACAACATCAAAAAGATCCTGCTACTGAAACCGGAGGTAAGCACTGCTGTGCATGCTCACCCCCCGGCTCCTGCAACGGCAGAGCTTGTCCCTAGGGCCGGCAGTGTATGGCTTTGCAGCTCAGCTCAGGAGAGGAAGTTCCCCTCCAAAACGGCCACCACCATGTTTCTACGAATGCCCGGGGCAAGTCTGTCCTCCTAAAACAGGGTGGATTGGCTGCAGCCACTCTCATATGTGTGCTACGAGAGAGCACAGGCAGGCAAAGTCAGCACCCTCAAAAGGCCGTCTCTCAAGGCCGTTTCCTGTCTGGCCCTGTCAGGCCACTGGAAGCCAGTGGCCAGCAATCTTCATGGATCATGTTGCACACCACAAGGGTAATATGATGCGCCCTAAGAATGTCTACGTCACTACCTAATTCTTATGCTGTGCAGCCCTCCTTCTTCCTGACTGATTCCTCGCTGTGCTGCCCTTTACACAGTAAGACAGTTATAAACATGTTCGACAACGAGGTTGGACTCTGATTCCGTGTCTGCTAATGCACAGAAACTCTCATCTGGCAATGCACACTACCCAGAGACATTCCCCAACAACCTATCCATATTGCCAAAAAACACTCTACCACTTGCCCATCAGGGGGCTATGATTCTGTGCGCTCGTGCCTCTGCAATACTCACTGTAATAGTCGCAGAAATTGACACACTGTTACTAATTATGCCGCCAGAGCCTCAGTCAAGGCCCTGACTCACCTAAAGCCACCAGCACACGCATGGCCAAAGGCACAGGGTGCCCATTCACTACTGGCCAACCCATTCTCTAATCCAGGTAGACTTGACGCACCCCGCACAACGGACCTCACGCTTCTAAACCCCAGCCCCAAGCCCACACGCATTTCAGAGCCTGGCAGGCACACACTAGCACTCAATCATCATTCACCGCTCTTTTAAATGCCGCCACTATGCGTGCAGTATTCCTATTAGAGCTTGTTGCCACTCCTATGCATACCCTAAGTGTATCAGCACCTATTGCCAGTTCTATGTATGCCCCATGTATACCAGAGCCTGCTGACAATACTATGCATGCCCCATGTATATCAGAGCATAATGCCAGTACTATGTATGCCCCATGTAAATCAGAGTCTATTGCCAGTACTATGCATGCCCCATGCATACCAGAGCCCGCTGCCACTACTATGCATGACTCGTGTGTATTGGAGTGTGTCACCACTACTATGTATGCCCCAAGTGTATCAGAGCCTATTTCCAGGACTATGCATGCCCTATGTGTATCAGAGCCTGTCACCACTACTATGCATTCCCCAAGTGTATCAGAGCCTATTGCCCGTACTATTCATGGCCCTTGTATAGCAGAGGCTGTCACCTATGGGTGGACTTGCCTATAGGGATCTCTGGAGATTTACCGGTGGGCCTCTGCACCCTGGGCCTATTTTGTATTTTATTTTCAAATGTTCTCATAGTAAAAGGCTTAGGCTTGCTGAAAATATGTAATATGGGGCCACTTTGAACATTATTTCCAGGGCCTCTTTTGGTTCCCTGTCCACCCCTGCTGTCACCACTACTATGCATGCTCCAAGTGTATCAGAGCCTATTGACAGTACCATGCATGCCCCGTATGTATCAGAGCATGCTCCTAATACTATGCATGTACCATGTGTTTCAGAGCCTATTGCCACTACTATGTGTGCCCCTTGTATCTTGAAGTTTACCACCTTAAGCATCTCACAGATTGTCACTACCCGAGGGCCAATTCCCCTCTTGCTAACTCAGAACACTAAACATACTATCCCCACCCTAACCAATGTCATACGCACGTCAGTGACAACTGGCCCTACTAATCCTAATGTAGACCATGCACCTCTGACTACCTCTGTTGCCTCTGGCTTCACCGAGCTTGATGTCTGCGCTACTGCCTACCACCCATCAGTCCTAGGGCCTGCCAATAGCATATATGGAGTAGCAACCAACAACAGTGCCACAACTGCAAATATCCAAGGAGCACTGATTAATGCCAGATCCCACCCAGCCCATTTCCTTCATATTTATGATCTCATCACCTCTAATAAATTGGATCTACTACCTATCACGGAAATAATGCTGCATGTAGCTGAGGGAATGCCCCTTTCCCTTGCCATCCCATATGATTATACCATGATATGATGTGATGTGGCAAGTGTTTCTAGGCACGAAATACAGGAAAGACAGGCCCATCACCAAAGGGCGAGGCGCGGCCCTCATTGCCAAGATGCACTTGACCATTAGAGAACCGCCAAACCAGACATTCCACTCAGGAGAACTTCTCTCGATCAAACTATCACTCTCTAACATTGCCTCACTAACCATCCATATTATCTACAGACCAAAGGACCCCTTACTCTATTTCCATGAAGACATCGCTCATCTCATTTCCAACAATACTAAACCTTCCTCTAGAATCTTCCTCATCGGTGACACCAATCTAGGACTCAACGACCCCACTGACGATAATGCCCAGGTCTTAACCAACAAAATAGAATCACTAGGTTTCACACAGCGCATCATTTGTCCTGTGCATGAAAAAGGTTGCACGCTAGTTTGGTTGGCAGTTGTAAACAGTAAAACTAACATAATCTCCAAGACCCTGTGCCCTTGGTCCCATCATAATGTCATCATCTTCTCCATCCCTAAGTACACCTTAACCAGTGCTTCATCGCATTTGGCCTCAGCCTCTCAGTCAAGAAATACCTGCAACATTACATCAGCGAACATGCTCCCGTTGTTGCATCCCATCTTGGAAATTCAACTCAAAGCTTGCGATCCCAACCACATGGTAGAGCTTAACCACATGCCATCGACAAGGTAGCTCCGCTTAGCACACACAAACCTAAACCTATAGCGCATCTGAACGCCTGGTACACCCCTAACCTTAAAGCTAAGTGAGCTTAAAAAATAAACCAAAAGTAAAGAAAAAATTATTTTTTCTGTAATAAAGAGCCAGCGTAAGGATTGTGCTGGAAGAAGGGTACAGACCTGTTGTTCATTTAATCTTCCTCGTCCCAGTCAACTTTTAAATGACCAAGTAGATAAACCTTGGACAGGAGAAGTGGAGAAAGTTAAGAAGAACAAAAGGGGGATGCTAATAAAATAAATGAAAGAAAGGACAGTTCAAGTAAGAGTATTGTCCCCTTGGTGTGGTGAATGAGTATACCTTTTGCAAGGAAATTACTTCCCCAGAAGTGAAGTCTAACTTCAATTAGAAAAGGAAAGTCCAAGGAAGAGGATTGTCCCCTTGGCATTGGTGATTGGGCGTACATTAGGGAAGGAAGCTACTTCCCCAGAAGTTGAGGTTAACTATACACTTATGAGAGCTAATTAGGCACCTTAAATATTATGAATGCTGCAGATGAGCAAGCAGGTTTTTATTATTTTTCCTAACAGTAGTTTTGAAGTATATTAAGTGTGGGGGTTAGATTAGGTTTTCAACACAGGACAGTGGACTTTATCTAGGACATCCTGGCAGAGACTGGTCCATTAGTTAGCTTTGCTGAGGCAGGGAAATTTTCATTGAAGAAGGGCTAGAGAGGCATTTCACCATTTATTTAAGTAAAAGCCTGTCGGTAAAATCATTACCTCTGTCAGTTTCTCCTTACTCCGACCCCTCACAATGAACAGATTACTTAAATCAGGAACAAAAACAAAGTAGTTAAACGAAAATCAAGTGTGCACTCAAATTGTAGAGCTGTCACATCAGCCAGTATTTGAAACAATGCATTCGGCCACCTATATGCAGCACTCCCAAGTTTCCCCATGCCATGCATACATTGATCATCCAGAGTTCTAGAGTTTACTTTGCATTATGAGACTGGAGACCTGAATTTAAAATGGTTAAGGTCAAACTGCATGGACGTGGATGAAAAGGATGACACAAGGAAACCATGAATGTGCTTGACTTAAGTGTTCGGATATGTATGGATATAATGACCTATTCGTGCACCATTGAGAACATTGTGCTTCAGTGTATCTTTTGTGCCATTACAGATGCAAGTAAAGGTACTTCAGTGGTCTGCATATAACATATATTTAGCCAATTGTGCAAATACAATCCTGCATGTTTTCGGTCTAGCAGTATTCGTTTTACCAGTATGACACTAAAACGAAGGTCTTTGAGCTCAAGAAATAGTTATTGTAGGAAGAGTCCTAACCCTAAAAACTCCTGACATGCCTCAACGGCATACATGTGCAAATGTATTCAAATTGCCAACACAAAATGTAGTTGCTGGAAATGTGCCAGCACCGACTGAATTAGAAAATGTTCAATAGCAAACATATTTATTCAAGCACAAAAAATGGTGTTTTAGGTACAGAAAATGCTCTTTAAGGTATGTATTACACTATGCTCTAAATGTGTCTTTGCAAGTCCTGCACGGCTGCAGACTAGGGGGTGATAGCTATTTGAACCCGGAGCTCGCTCTTGGGTCAAATCATTTTAAAGTGTTACTTCTTTTTTTATGGCAGATGGACTGTACATTAAAAAAAAATGCCTCTGCCATTCGAAATAGAAAAGTGATAGTATACCTTTATACCTTTTATATGTCCATAACGAGGGACCAAGGCAGGCATGGATGGAAGACCTGGGCCAGCTGGTAAGTGCAAGGGGATGGGGTGTTTGACATGTCATGGGGCCAAGAGAGCGAAGGAGGTTACAGGAAGGGGCCTGAGGTCTGTCATCTTCAAAATAAATAGTGGCAACTTCGTAAGGGAGCAGGTGACTGGACGAACGTGGCTGGAAACTAGCGGTTTTCACAGGCAATTCCAGCAACCTGATATGCCGAGTGCCGTTCCTCGGGTGCGAATATGTATTAAGAGCAAAAAAGGACTATTGCACATTTAAACGACCTCATTTAAAGACAGATAAACCACATTGTTGTTCCTTCTAAATACATGCTTGTTTTAATCCCTTTCAATAAGAAAGTCCAATGCTATATCAAAGCCCTAAATGACCCCTTTTTTAAATTCCTGAGTTATACATTTTTTCCAGTATCTTTTGTCCTTGTTAATATGCAGATTGTCCAATTGCTTAACAAATATGGGTTGAGGAAGAATTCAAGAGGAACACTTATAAGGGGTGCATCCCAGTGGCACTGGCAAGAGGTGGAGCGGTTTAACTCAATTTCTCTGCCTACAGTCAGCACAGTCAGATGAAAAGCAGATAACAGAAGAGAAATCTGTCATAGAGCATATATCAAGAAATCAACGGATAGTCCAATTGTATACCAGAACTTCACATTAGATGTGCAAACTATTCTATTTGTCAATGAAGCACAGTGAAGGTGCTGAAAACCATGAATGCGCTTTTTCTCTAGTGTTAGGATAGCTATCAATATAATTCTACGATAGTCTATCATTATCATCATGTTAATCATGTATCTTTATGAAACATCTCCTGCTCTACTGCTCTACCAAATGGAACATTAGAGTATTGCACTGCAAGAGATAGCACTAATGTTCAGATGCACATACAGAGTCCCAGCCAGGCAAAGAGGTTCAGGTTGAGGAAAACCTATTAAAGAGCAACATTGTGGGAGCAGAGTGAATGTTGTGCCGCAGGCAGCACATTCATTGTCTTAGGGCAGACACATATTAGATACTCACATATAGAAATGCAGAAAGAGCAACGCATATATTAATGATGTACTTGCAGAGGTCATAGATAAGGCAGTACTAGGTGCCTGGTATTTAGCTGATGTATTGTAGTGACGTAGGATAGAGTGATGTGCACGAAGGAATGAAAAACGTGGAAGATGGAGTCAGCAAGGTAGTGGGGTAAAAGCGAGGTTGGTGTATTACTTGGCAGATGTGTCACCATTTTGTATGCCTCGTACACAATGAACTGAAGAGAACACAGGTTTTGGTGGGGAGCTGCAGCTCAGGTAGCTGAACTCCAAAAACAAATCCCCTTTCCCATGAGAGAAGACGAGGTAAGAGGCACCCATGGTGCATAGATAGGCACTAATTGTATCTAGGTGGAGTTGGGAGGACATATTTATTTATTTGCATTTTAAAGCACTCACACAGCCCGCGGGCATCGAGGCCATGTTACAGGTATTGTTTGTTTTAGTTACACAATTGTTATTTTTTGTGTGTGTGTGTCTTAGTTGCACATTTATAAGGCGCTTAAATACCCAGAGGTTTCTAAGCGCGGACCCGGGGATCGAACCTGTTGCTTCGTGTCGCCTTGCTTCCAAGGCAAACACGTTGCCGTGTATTGTAACGTCTTGTGATTTGGGAGAGGAGTGAAGGTGATGTCAATAAATGTAGTACAAGGTTTGGGGTTTCAGCTCATGTGCACCATGGCATCTGGGCTGAGGAAGCTTATTGTCTCATCAAAAGCAGGATTGGCCTCGCCAAGTTACTTTGATTGCGTCTTTAACAGACGGGTGCACATCACGTGATGGTCCTAAATTTATTGATAAAGCCTACCAACCATAGATGTGGCCAATTTCTCAAGGGACTATAGCATGGGATTAGTATGTTTATAGGTGGTAGCCACTGAGGCTGGTGAAATTATGCTGTACTCTATGCTAAGGTTGTTAATTTGTAGTTTCTCCACTATAAAATGTAACATTTTGAGATAAGACAAGCTCTGTGTCAGTTTGGTTCTATGGGACTGTCTGAGACCCTTTTAGCATATGATAAACCTTGTTTTCCCTTGCAAGGAGGTTCAGTGGTTATTTTGTTTGGATTGTTTTTATTCTCCGGTTTTTGGGCTGCAACCATTTCAATTTGGTGACCCTGATGTGATCCCAGAATCTCTGTGTCAACCGCACATCTGGGGTGTGGCACCCATCTATAGCGGCCAGTCTCTGGTGCATGACTTGAAGAGAGGTTCTCAGGCATCATTTTGCCAGAAGCCCTCTCAGCTCTTTGGAGCGGGGTGCTGCTCCTAGAGTGTGCAGGCTATTGACGGCACCCCATATCAGCAGAGCACGGGAGAGCACATAGATGTAAGTGCATCTTTGCAGGAGTGTTTTTCTATAAAATGAAATCACTGTATATATTATGACTTAAAGGATGTAGAGAGAGTATGGGAACTTCTCCAATTGTGGAGAAAAGGCAGTGCTGCAGAATAAACATAAAAGATGAAGTCCATTATATGGAGGACCTGGAACCCTCTGCTCGACACAGGAGTGTGAGGAGGTAAATTCCCTCTACCCGAGGCAAAGGAAAAGGGTCTACACCATTTGTAAATAAGCGTGATTTTGTTGTGTATGTATTGCAGACCTGTGACCCCTTTGCCTGACAGAAAGGGGCATGAAGAGGTAAATTCCTGTGTCTCAAACGGAAGTTTGAGGAAGTCTCTAAAGCATTGTGTATATGTCTGTGTTTTTATTTGTCATTTAAGGTGTTATTAAAGCATTGTGGTGAGAAATTGAGGTTTTTGAATTGCGTGGAGAGTTGTGTGGAGTATTAGTGTGTGGTTTGAGGGGGTGACAAGCGAACGGAGGGGTACCAGGAATGGTGAACAACAGTGGGAAAAGGAGGGGGATTTATACCGCTGGATCAGTGTTTAAGAGGTTAAATTACGCTAAGAGGTTAGGCTTGGATACAACATTAGTTCCCTGACACCCTTTGAATATATGTGTACAGCACTATCGCTGTACCGGTAAAAAATAATGAAATATTGCAACGAGTTGGTTGTCGATATAAGCTCTGGCCTGAAGAAGGAACAAATAATAGAGGGTCTGGATCATATGTATACTAATTTGGTGGTGAAATACAGTTGAGTAATAGGAAGGGCATTCTCAAACTTTGGAGAATGGTAGAGGATTTGGAAGATGTCACTGAGGATAAAAAGAGGGGAGAAGTGGTAAAACAAATGTCTGGTGTCACTCCTGTGCTTAGCGTACGACCTGTGCCCTGTGAACAACCCACAATGCCCATAGTACCCACATCCCCCCAAACCCCCAATCCCCACAGAGGTGTTATCCTGTGCATGCAGCTGAGGGGGTATGCTAACCATGAGTATGTGCCCCATGGAGCCCTGTGACTGCAAGGCCCCACAACTTATGAAAAACATTCTAAAACCGTTAGCAGCAAGTGCTGCACGCAGCCCATTAGTGATGGAAACAGAAAATAGTGCACAAAGAGATTTGCAAATGGCGCTCTGAAGGACAGACGTAGAGTTTGAGTGAGTAACGCAGGAGAGGGGAGAAGGGCAAAGAGTGCCGATAGGTACCAGCATATGGAGAACGGACAATATTTTATTCAGAATTGACAGCACTTCATTTAGAGATGTAGCTGTAGAGATGTAGATGTTGAAATGAGGGATAATGGTCACAATGATAAAGGATATAGGAGAGGGCGACCGCGAGCTGGTAGTGTAGATTACAAATATATCCGATCAGAGGCAGATGCAGGAGTTGTATAGGAGAAGGAAGAGTGGGGACTGATGAGGAGCAGGGAGAAGAGATGACACCTAGAGTGACACCAAGAGTAGAGAGTTTGTGGGGCCCAAAATGAACAGTGTGACAAGGCCATTTGGCAGTTGTAAAAGGGAAGCAAGAGGAAAGAATTTACCAGCAAAGCAGGTGGGAACACAGTTTCCATTGATATATAAAGGCCCTGCCAGAGCACAGTACAAGGGATTGGCAGAGATTCTGGCGTTTATAGTGCATAATTGTAAAAGGCAGCAGGAGAAAGAACAGGACGTGGTGGTTAATGCACAAAAGGCAGATGCAGCGGCAGAGGCAATGTTAGTGCAAAAGGAATTGTCAAAAATGAGTATAGAAAGAGCAGTGATTACGGGGGAACCCACACAGAAGGTGGAACAGAGGATGGCTCTGGGAGAAGCGAGAATAGCACCGAAGTGTACCGAAGGGGGGTACCAAGAGTATCCAGATAACCAAGGGTTTCTGCAGCGCAGAGGAGGGTTTGAAGGGGGACAGGAAGGTAGAGGAGAAGGATTTGGCAGGATGGGGATGAGATTTGGTGCATCAGGACCATGTTGGTCATGTGGGAAGATGGGTCATTTTGTGAGAGAATGCGGGAGCAGACAAGCTTATGTATGTAATCCCAGAGTAGAGCAGTAAGGGACAATAAACCCAAGAATTCCCTATGGTGCTATGCCCACGCAAATGCCACAGCAGATGCAACAGCCCGAGTAGCAATATCAAGCACCCAACCCCTGCAGATGCCACCTCCAGCACCCAACAATGCACAAGATTATGTGCAGCAGCAGACGCAACAGCCAGTGCCACAAGTTTGGGACTAAAATGCTATGCCGGATGGCACAGTGACATCATAAAAGGGGGTAAGTGTGATGGGCGGAAACACTTTTGTATTCCCAGGATCATACACATATCCTGATTAGGACAGCCTTAGGTGTGTGCGAGTGAAGTGTGAGCACACTATAAATCCTTTTGAAAAGCTTCACTGTAGAAGGGGTGTGGCACAAAAAGCTATGTGGCAGTGAAGTTTGAGCAAAACAGAAATCCTTTTGAAAAGCTCCAACGCAGTAGGGGAGCTACATGAAAACTGAAGTAAAAGCAAAGCTGCAAAAACTGGTAATGAGAAACTGTGAGTGCCAGGGCCGGCACGCACCTTTGTCAGTGAAATTTCCACTCTTCTTCTTGACAAAACAAAAAACAACTCCCAAACAATAATCTTAGGTGATTTCAATCTAGGTCGCGGCGACCCTAAGGATCCTGTAGCAACTGATCTGGAGAATGCTCTTACTGACCTTGGCCTCACCTTGTACATACAAGAACCGACCCATATCAAAGGCAGGACCATCGATTGGTTAGCCGGTTCTAATTGCAACATCCAGGTCCTCAATAACTCCCCATGCATATGGTCTGACCATCACATCATAACATTTAACATTGAAGCTACCCCGCGAGCCCCAACACCCATAGCCCCATCCCTCCCCACCCGCAATAAAAAAAATATAACAAGAGAACAACTCCTCCCACTGTTACTCCCCTCTCTTAATGCGGTAACCAACGCCTGCTCTGATCCCACCTCCCTAGCAGACATCTACAACCAAACGATGCTCACGGCTATTGACACTATAGCACCAATCAAACCTAGGAAGGCTAAACCACGAGCACATCTCAACTCATGGTTCACTCCACAGCTAAGAATCCTCCGCAAAGCCAAACGCTGCGCGGAAAACCGTTGGAAAAGCCACCCATCTGATGAGCATAAAGACGGCTTCCTCCTCGCCTCCCTCACTTATAAAGACGCCATCATCATTGCTAAAAAGATTCGCTTAATAATCGTATCATGCAAGCCGACTCTAATTCCAAGGAACTCTTTAGAGTCCTAAAAGAGCTTGAAACCCCAGTCTCCCCGCCAGACACTTGCACAAAAGACAGCAAATGGTGTGCTAACATTCAAGCAGCCCTCCTAAACAAAATCTCTATGCTCCAATCTAAAATAAAAGAAAAGCAGGACTGCCTGAGGCGTGATAACCGCTCACTCTACCCTACTAGGCCCACCCTCTCCAACTCTGCCAACATCAAACCTATCACCTTCGCACCGCTCACTGTCACCGAAGTAGAAAACATCATCCTCAGGATGAAACCATCCAAATGCCAAGGTGACCCGTGCCCAGCTCCCATCATTAAGGACTCCGCCCATGACGTAGCCCTATTCATTACAGCCTTCATTAACTCATCCGTTGAAACAGGTAATGTCCCGGACAACCTTAAAGACGCCTGGGTGATCCCGCTACTAAAAAAACCTTCCCTTGACCCAAGCATACCCACGAACTTCCGACCTATTACTACAGTACCATTTCTGGACCGTGCAGCTTACCTGCAGATCCAAAACTACCTTGAATCAAACAATCTGTTAGGTCTACGACAATCCGGATTTCGGGCCAGACATGGGACCGAAACGGCTCTATTAGACCTAAAAACCCAGATCGAAGTCCTGAAGGACAAGGGCAAATTAGCAATGCTATTACTCCTCGACCTTTCCGCCGCATTTGATTTGGTTAACCACCAGATCCTTTGCAGGCACCTCCACTCTGCTGCCAACTTCTCTCCCTCCGCAGCGGCCTGGATCAAATCCTTCCTGAGCAACAGATCTATGACGGTCTTTGCACCTTCCGCTGCCGCAGATCCCTCCCCTATTCATTGCGGTGTTCCTCAGAGTTCTTGCGTGTCACCTACTCTTTACAATATCTTTACGAAACCACTCTTTGATGTGCTTGATTATCTGGGTGTCTCCTACACCAACTATGCGGACGACACCCAGATACTCATTCCCATCTCTGGTGATTATCTTGCTGACACCAAGGCCTTCAATGACGTCTACTTGGTCATCCACGCCTGGATGGCCCAGCACCAGCTATGTCTGAACGACGATAAGACGGAACTACTTATCCTGGGTACATCACAACGCCTGAGCAAACTTGAGCCATCCTATCAGTCATTCATCATAGACGGCAACTCCATACAAGTCTCGAAAGACACTAAAACACTAGGCTTTTACCTGGATTCCAACTTATCCTTGTCAAGACAAACTAATGCAGTCAGGTCCACCTCTGCCTACACGTGCAAACTCATTTCAGCTGCAGACCATTCCTCACCACCCACAATAGCGTCACATTAGCGAGAGCACTTATCATGGCAAAAATAGATTACTGCAGTGCTCTATACTTAGGCACCAGCCAAGAAAACCTGTCCAAACTCCAAACCACCCAGAACAATGCAATTCGAGCAGCCCTGAACATCCCTCGTAACCACCACTCAGAAGCCAGAACTAGCCTAAAGTGGTTACCCGTGAAGCAGAGAATTTCCCTAAAAACGCTTGCCCTCACGCACAAATGCCTAGCCAACAAGGCTCCGATCTATCTCTGCAGCCGGCTTTCGCGCCACTCCACTGCCCGTCCACTAAGAACTGCTCAGACTCACTGCCTTACCATCCCTAGGTTTAAGCTCCAAAAAGCGGGAGGCACTAGCTTCCCTGTCCTAGCCTCCAAACTTTGGAACACCCTCCCCGCTGCCATCAGAGCTGAAGACTCCTTCAACACCTTCAAGAATAAAACCACTTCTTGGCTCTTTGACCAGCAATAGTTGTGTTAGACATCTGTCCTACTTACTCTGGCCTGTTCCCCAGCACGATTTCCGGTCTGCTACCTTCCCAACTACCTCAGGGATACTTCCTCTGCGGAGCATAGGGACACTGTACCATGTGTAATATATGTAATTATTAAGATTGTTATTATGTTGTATTGGTATACTTTTATTGTAATCTATCTGCCTGTATGTTCTTTTCTTGCAACCCTGTACCAATTACGCCCTGATGCCCCCGGGCCTGATGGTCTGCGCGTTATAAATAAACAAATACAAATACAAACTAAGAGTGTTGAGAAGCATTTGGGTTGCCCACAGGCAGGAGGCTGATCCAGGAAGGCCGAAGCCACCCCATCCTAAGAACCAAACAAGAGACTTCAGCAAAGCTAGGCACCTGGTTGCACTACCTGTAATGGACGGACTGCATGATCTGCAAACAACACCACGACCGCAGGGCCTAAGTGTGAGAAGGAAACATTTGAGATACTAAAGTTAAAGATCAGACGTCCTTGGTTTAACATGGGGGAGGGAATCCCACAAGCAACAAAAGAAGATTCATATTTTCTGATGGAACTTATGTGAGTTATACCTTTGTGTTTGGAAATGAGGTAACCTTGAACATTGGTATATTGAAGGATAATCAGGAGGGTCTAAGCATGAGGCAAGGGAAGCGTGAGAGTCTGTGTAAAGAAGTGAATCCAGATAAGGAAAAGGTACTGTGAATGTTGCCAAGTGAATCCTGAGAACGTGTGGAACATTCTTATCCTGAGAGTCTTGAACATGGGAAAGGGAGCTGTTGAAGAGCTCCATTTTCACACTGACTTTGCTCTGAACAGTATTTAGTTGGCCAAATCCCACACACCCTATTACTTTGTAGAAGTGAGGGCAAGCAGAGGTTTTGACACATACAATAGTTTACTTTTAACGGACAGACTTAGACCTTCCTTAGTTTTCCTTTCATTCAGGAACATTCCCACCGTAGAGTTAGGGCACCAAAAATAAATATTTTCCTAATCTATCTATTTGTCTGTGTCATCTCTTCATATCATGCCTGTCTCACACTGCCGACCACGAAGAGGAACACCTGGTAGGTGTGTAGGCAACAAATCATTTGTTTTTATGGTTGAAACAGGTGCAACAAAATCATGCATAAATGAAGAGTGCTTCCCTTTATTAGGTTAAGTAGCTGTCATGCAGGGATTCTCTGGAGCAATAACGTTGCTTCCATTCACAGAAAATGTACCCATCAAGGTACGTAACTGAGAGGCATTAACACCACTATTGGTTTCAAAGACGACGGTGGTAAACTTGTTGCAAATTGAACATGAACATTTCATTTCAGAAGGTAGTGTGTTCCACACCAGAAATGTGTTACACCAGGATTCTGACGATAACAAGAGCATGTGATGGTGCAACTAGGGGAGCCCGTGCACTTGGATTTGGTTTTGTACAGAGTAACAGTGTTGTTAAAATGGGTGCCAGGCAGTCAAAGCAAGCCATGGAGAGTGCTGTCAAAATGTTTGTTTAGTCCAAGAGTGCCCCAAGACCATGTCCCAGGTACTGTTATCACATTAGACTTGGAGGGGGTACTGATCCGGATCACAAAATAGAGCTAATATGAACTGATGAAGAGGACGGTGAGTGGTGAGCAGATTTGAGTATTCACTCTGTTCAACCATTGGGTTGGTTTTCGGACAGACAGTTGTTTGAAGATCCTGAAAATGATAGCAAATTTATATTGGAGGTGTCTGTTCCCTGACAAATAGTGATTCAGCATAGGAATGTCCTAGGTCCTGTACTTATTTCCAGTTGCAGAGCATGCCTGCACATTTACAAGATGACCTACTATAGGTGCCAAGCACTTTATGGACAGAAAACCCTCATGACATAGCACTCATGAAGAGCATAGGAGAGGAGTATTAAGTTGAATCAGGGAGCAGTGTTACCTAGAGTGCGACAGTATCCATTGTCAAGACCAGCAGATGGAGGAATACATGAGACAACTGTTGAGCTGTGGCAGCAGGTCATCATAGTGCACTCTGAGTGCCCATGTGATACAGCGAAATACCCTGTCAAAAAAGCAAAACGGTCAAGTTGGAGATTTATACAAGATTTGCATCCAGTGATTAGCATAGTGGAGGCACAATTCCCACTTGTGTTAAATCCACCACAATTCTGTGTAACATCCCAAAAGAGGCCACACATTTTGCTGTTATTAATTTGAAAAATGCATTATTTTCTATCCCATCACACCCTGATTCTTAATATTTTACTCTATTTACTTAGTGTGGGCAGCGATTTCAACACACCAGTCTCCCAAATGGGTCCTGCGAGTCCCTGAGTATTTTTAACACATGGATTTTGGCAACATACATGTACCAAGCATAATCATTCAGTATGCAGATGCGCTTCAAGTATGTAGCACCACAGAAGTGATCTGTAGAACAAATTCTATTACACTATTGCCATTGCTTACAGACCAAGGAAGCAAAGTAGAAAAGGAGAAAATGCAATATTGTCAGAAAGATGTTGTATATTTGGGAGAAATAATATCATCAACAGGGAAAATGGTAACCACAGAAAGAGTTTCTGCAGTGCAGAATACAACACAGCCTATTGCAATTCAAGAGATGCAACAATTTGTGGGTTTGTGTATCTACTGTAGAGCTTGCAATTTTGACTTCTCTAGTTACACACAATGGCCCTCATTACGACCCTGGCGGAAAGTGACTGACCGGACCGCAACAGCGTAAATAGCGTTTCCGCCATTGCACGAAGGAGCAAAGTGCGGCTAATCACGACCCATCGGGCACGAGCATTACGCCATGGCGGAATCCGAAAGGCTGCGATGGCGGAAATGACCCCAAAACGGCCCTTACCGCCGCCGTACGCTGCACCAGGTGCAATACCGCCACCCATCTTAGCGGTCACCGTAATGAGCGGTCACCGTAACGAGCGGGCACCGCAAATTACGGCCACCGTAAATATACGGAAACGGAAGTAAAAGCATGTGGCCGGAACGGGAAACAGCACGCCGCACAACTATAAAAACCGAATCCCAACACAACCATTAAAAATCCGACCCTGACACACATCCCAACCCGTTAGCAACCCCAGTTAAAAAAATAAATATGGGAAAGGTAGCCAAGAAAGCGTGTGACCGCAAGCGGCAGGTACACTTCTCCCGAGAGGAACTGACCGTGCTCACCGAGACCCTCCAGGAAAATGCCGCCGTCGTCTTCTCCAGTCAAATGACCAGGACGGCCCTTGCCAACAAGAAGGC
This sequence comes from Ambystoma mexicanum, assembly GCF_040938575.1. NCBI lineage: Eukaryota > Metazoa > Chordata > Amphibia > Caudata > Ambystomatidae > Ambystoma > Ambystoma mexicanum. The sequence goes on along the minus strand of NC_090934.1, from coordinate 714,656,915 downwards.
CATATGGGCCCTGGTGGCACAGCGCGTAAGTGCGGTGGGGACAACACCCCGCACGCCACAGCAATGTCGCAAGCGGTGGGACGACCTGCGGATCCGCGTACGCAGCATACTTTCTGCGAACAGGAACATCGCCACAGCTACCGGGGGGGGTTCAGAGTCGCCCATCAAGTTGACCCCCTGGGAGGATATCTGCGCCTCCACCATAGGAATGGAGAGCATAGAGGGAGTCGGAGGGATGGAGAAAGGAGTGCCGACATCCGGAGAATCAGGTAGGTTGGCCAAGAGAAACAATGCGAAATCCACAAACCACGAACATGTGCAGTACCATGTGACCCCATAGTGCAATACATACTTTGCCCTGACAGCGCCCTCTAAAAGTCAGAATGAATAAACAAATCAATCAAGATGCCATAAACAACCCCTACATGTGCAGCATGCACCCCCTAACTGCAGGCAGCCAAATGAATGCATCCTCAATCCACACGAAAATGAGACCACCTCCAAGGCCCAGTCCCAAATCAGCCTCATGTACCACCCCAATGCATTTGATACGTTGCCATTCCAAATCCGACAGACCCATAACTAACGCTCGCCCCTCTTTACTCCACCACAGGGTCCGATACCAACGACGAGCTGCAGGACACCCCTACCAGCACGCCTGCAAAGAGGGCCAGGACCAACGTCCCAAGAGCCTCCACCTCAGGTGCAAGGATCAAGACACGGCAGCAGCAGGAATCAAGTGGCAGCACACTGGAGGGGACTGCAACAGGCACCCCAGCAGCCAGCAAGTCCACAACCCCAGCACCACAGGTCCCCCCAAAGAACGTATCTGATGGCACTGCCTCTGGTGGTAGCAGCACCATAGGTGACACAGCTGTCATGCCAGCATGCTCCGACACGGAAAACAGTGCTGGCGACGTAGGTACCATCCATGACCTTTCCCAATCCCCCTGCATGTTCCATCCCCTACACCATGACGAAACCACGCAGGGGCACCCTGAAGACGACGACTGGCCAACCCCCACAAGTCCTGTGCCAAGGCAACATGTGTTGAGCAGCCCCCCTGTCACACCACCGCAAATGTCCATGGCCCAGCAGAGGCAACAGTCCCTCGACCTGCTGATCGAGCAACAGCAGGAAGTGTCCACGCTACTCAAGGACCATGCAAATGAATGCGGGGGTTCCAGGGCAGCCATGGAAACATCCACCGAGACACTCAGGGCACAAATAGAGAAAAGTAGTGAGAGCCTCAGGGGAGAAATGGAGAGAAGCACCGAGAGCCTGAGAGCACAAATGGAGAAAAGCACCGAGAGCCTGAGAGCACAAATGGAGAAAAGCACCGAGAGCCTGAGGGGGGAACTGCATGCGACGTCCAAAGACGTTTGTGCTGAACTTGCTGCTGTGCGCCGTGTGCTCTCGGAGCTCTCACAAACCCTCAGAGACATGCATGGACGCGAGCAGGCAGAGACATCATCCGTGGCAAGTTCCGTCCAGGGCAGCCCCCAACGCAGATCTGGCAGGAACCTGCGCTCCACGGGCAGGGGTGCCCCTGATACCCGTAGAGGGGGCTTGCAATAGCGTCCAACCACGGACAGCATGCATATTTGGACACTGGTGTTGGGGGGGGAGGTAGTAGGGTGGAGGGGGTGTGTTGGGCTTCACTGGGTGGCGGGTCCATAGGGTGTATAAATCAAATCACATTAACAATACAGCATCTCATAATCATCCAATGACATGTGTGGACATTGATATTTGCGTACGAGGCCTTCATAGGCGTACAGTCCACAATGTGCCTGTACTACACACACACAGTGCCACAGGTCCCCTTTCCGTGTAATAGGCACCATGCGTGGTTGCTAGAAGCATGCATCTATGATGCTCTGTCGGATTGCACGTGCATCCTGTGCCTCATGGACTCCTTGAGGTGCCTCCACATCCCCACCCTCATCATCATCATCATCTTCAGGTGCATGCAGTACAGCGTCAGGGGGCATGGGCACATTCCTACGTATGCACATGTTGTGCAGCATGACACATGCCATGACCATCTTAGAAACCTTCTCATGGCTGTACATGAGTGCCCCGCCAGACCTGCTGAGGCTGCGGAAACGAGCCTTCAGTAGGCCGAATGCCTGTTCAATGACCACACGGGTACGTGAGTGGGCATGGTTGTAGTCCTCCTCATGCTCGTTCTGTGGGTTCCGGATTGGTGTAAGGAGCCATCTCTTCAGTGGATACCCGGCATCACCTGTATGAGACGAATAAAGGGTGTCAGTGGAATGATAGTGCTAAGTAGCCCCCCCCCCCCTCCTGCAAGGTCATTGACGCATCAAATGGGCCACGATGTCATGCATGGAATGAGACTCACCGAGTAGCCAGGATCTGTGCCCTGCGTGTCGCTCCATGTAGCGTGGTATTCTTGTGTTCCTCAGGACCATAGAATCATGTGTAGATCCTGGAAATCTGGCACAACAATGCGTAAATATCTTGTTGGAGTCACACACCATTTGCACATTGATTGAATGAAATTGTTTCCGGTTGCGGTACTGGACCTCCATGGCATGTGGGACAACCAATTCAACATGGGTGCAGTCGATGGCACCAATGCAACCCGGGATGCCGCCAAGTGCATGGAATCCCACTTTTGCGTTGGTAATCTCCTGGTACGTGCGTGGTAGTGTGATGTGGTCGTCGGCGTGCTTCAGGAGGGCATCGTGCACTTGGAAGAGTGTCCGTGAGAACAGTGGCTGTGAAATGCCATGCAACTGTCCCACTGTGTGCTGGTAGGTGCCTGTGGCCAGGAAGTGGAGTGCAGACACCACCTTCAGTAGGGGTGGGATGGCGGTTGGGCTATCTATCATGCTCACGAGGTCAGCATGTGTCATGTCCACAATGGCGATTATGGTGTCCCGGTCCAAACGGTAGAGGGTGTGGATCTGCTCAGCAGTGAGGTTGAACGGATCGGCTCGGAGGCGTGGGATTGCGGGCCGCCTGCGTGGTGGTAGTGGCAGTGCTTGTGGGCCTTGCTGACCCTGCCTTGCCCTCCTCCTCCTCCTTCTCCTCCGTCTCCCCTGTGCGCCCGGTTGTTGTACCTGTTGTTGTTCGTCGTCTTCTTGTAGTTGTAGCACTTGCAGTGCTATCTGGTCCCCCAGGCCCAACATCGCTAGTCCTGCCGGTAGCATTTTGGAGTGGGAGTGGTTGTGGGAGGGGTTTGGGTCTGCTATATATGTGCTGTCGGCCTGTATGGCCTCCACCTGTGCTGATTGAATGATTCTGTGGCAGATGCTATCCCTTCTGGCCGAGCACGTCCCGCACGTAAGGCTGCATTTGGCCGCATGGCATCTTGGGATTGGAATCATGTATCAAATCCCGATGGCAGTGTGATGTACTTTGACTGATTTTCATGGTATGCTCCCATTGTTACACATGCTATGATTGCAGCCGCTTACATACCTGTGAAGAGTCAGTGGTATGTAGGGCTCGATCGATGGCCGACCCTCATGCAGCACAGTAACGTACTTCACCGACGGGCGTGGCGTCCCATTTGTGATTGCAGCCAGTTAGCATCATGACACACAGCCGCACTACATTGATGTAATTGTGAATGCAAGCGTTCACAGAAGCCTTTTCGACGTAATGTTGCAAGTGAGGAATTCGAAGGCCAGCATTTTTGGTTTTGAAGTAGCGGCGAGGATACGCCCACAGGTCTGGCTGGAAATGTAACGTTCTATTGTAGAATGTCCTTGGGACATGGCCCATAACGAGCAGGCAATGAATGATATGAATTGAATGGGATGCGCAATAGCGTAGTGGACGATAAGGCAGGACGTTCCCAAATCCATCTTGCTTCACAACACTACAGATCCGGCCAGGGGCACAGTGGTTTTTGCGGACTGCATTACGCACAGACGCGATGGAAGTTTCACATATAATGTGAGTGAATATTCATGCGTTTTCATTGCGGGATGAGGGAATGATGAATGGATGCATGGACTGATGATTCCGTTTAGGGTCTGCCATGTACATGGGTTTTTTGAATCACTCCCCTTCCCCTGCGCTATGTGATGCAAGGCTGCCATAGTGGGACATACGTCTATCTGCCCTTGTCGGATCCTCCCTGTCTCGACGCGCCTTCATACACTTGTGTCTAGGCACGTTACTAATCCCATGTCATGGGTTCTATCTTGACGGACGCATGCACAGTAACCGACGTTGCCAATGGTGTATTTAGCTCGATTGATTTCGTTATGATTCGATACTGATTTAGGGGTGTGTATATTCCTTTGGAGTGGGCTAGCATGCATATGGGTGTGGATTTGGTGTGTTGAATGAAGATTGTAATGCATCATGAGTCCCGTAATGCAATCGGTTAATTTGTGTTTCTTTTGGGTGACAGGTATCTCCTGCCCTATTGCAGATGCCATCTCTACGCCACTCCTCCAGATGGTTTTTACTCTCGACTCCTGCAGCTTCGGGTGAATCAGTGGAGCACCATTTCGATCTTATGGGACGATCGCCAATGGGCCACATGCCCTTACGCTGTACTGGTGGCTAGGTGCAACATTTCGGCCTTTCAGCTCGACTAGTGCCTGCCTCATGGGACGGACCTGCGGTTCTTGCCGCTTCCATGTTGCCTTTTGGAACGTTGATGTAGGCCCTGTGTGCCATGATGGTACAGGGCGTCACACAAGTGGAAGCTGGTCAATTATTGCAGATGCAGCCCTCGGTGATGATGGTTGTTTTGGTGTTATTTTGCAAATTGCTGTGGGGCCTTTGTCATTTGGATGTGCATTTAAATTGTATTCCGATATTTGTCGTGTTGCGTTGTTCTTTGCAGGTGATGTGGCGATTTTCGCTTTGTGGCGGTATGTATTGCGAGATGATCTGCATTGTGTTCCGCCTTCTGAGTTGAGTTGTGTGGTACAGTACTGGCCGCGTTTGCCTACGTAGCACAGTATGGTCACGGATAGGGGCTGCCATTGTGACTGTTTACATGATGTGCTGTTCAGGGGCGGGGGATTGGCTTTTGGCCGACTGGTGCCTGTCAGCCAGGTCGATTGGTGGAATGATGGGATGTTCAGAATGTGGCTGGTCACAGGTGACTGTGTTTGCGTGCGTTTGTTGGAGGGGGACTGGGGTCATGTCCATTGGAATAGCTTCTGTATTGATGCCATCTGTGCCCTGCAGCTCCCATCGGCCCCTCTTGGGATGAGCCTGGCTGCTCAGTCACTCTGCCAACTTGTGTGGTACATGCTTCTGCTGATGGTTGGTTTGTTTACTGGCATGAGTACAGGGCTGGTGCAATCCCCCTCAGGATGCTGTTTTGGATGTTGCCTTGCGCTGGTGGCAAGCGATGGGGGACTACTGTTGTTTTGTGTCATGTGTTCTTGATTTTCATTTTGATGTATTGTACCTTCACATGCCTGTGCTGCGTCAGTACGGCTATGGTGACATGCCGTACATGGATGCCCACTCACGGGGCGCTTTGAGCCCCTGCATGCTTTTCTACGTTGGCATGCATGGGTGAATTGTAGATTTCACTGGTTGCATAGTGTGAGTACATTGCGCCTGCCAGGAGTTGTGCAATGTGGCCAGGGAGTGGAGTACAGGCACTCAGTGGGCCATTTACGGTTGGTTCACGATGCCGTATTTCTCGCCATGGCGGAATGGTACTTTACGACGTGCTTGATGGCGTTCAGTACATGTCCGCTAGGGTCAGAATTCGCGTACCGTTGCGCCATGGCGGTGATTCCGGTTTTGCAAGGCGCGCGTGCGCGTACTTGGTGCAGTTAGCGTTGCCGTTCACTGCGGTGTCGCTAATGGCATCGTACTTTACGGTGACGGGTCATGATCGCAACGAGCGGTGTTCGATGGCGGTATTGCATTTCCGCCATCATTTTTCCATTTCCGCAAGGGTCGTAATGAGGCCCAATCTCTCTTGCAGGGACTTAAAGAAGCACAGAAGAAAAAGGGTTATCTGATATGGACAGGCAAAATGGTCACATGTTTCGCAGAATTGGAAAATGTTATCAGTAATGCTCCAGTACTACCAACCCTTGATTACACTAAGGAATTATATTTATCCTCACATTTTAACAGACATGTGATCCATGGGACACAAGCCCATAGCATATTACAGTGGTATTGAGTAATTTAAGGCCAATTTCCTGGTGAACAGGCTTTGGCTTCTGCAGCCTTTGCTATTGAGAAAAGCTCCAGCATCACTATGGGGCGCTCAGTTACATTATATGTAGAGCATGCTGTGTTCGCAATACTGAACAATCAAAATCCACACTAACCCCAAAGAGGGCCTCCACGTATGAAGCAATTTTGTCTAGCCCATCCATTCACATTCTTAGATGTTTCCCAGTAAACCCTGCCATGTGTATTGCTATACCTGTTGAGGAAGGAGAATCAGTGCATGATTGTGTACTTGTGAAGGCCCTAAAGATGATTTGGTACAGGCATGGGAGGATGCACTACAGGAGGGCGAGGTCCTTCTCATTGATGGTTCATCGACGAGCAATCAGGATACTGGTCAGAAACACATGGGGCAGAGGTAGTGTGCCTCATAGAGGAAAATATAATTTTTTTGTTCAGAAAAGATTACCAACACATTATTTTGCTCATGCAGAAGAACCCATTGCCTTAATTGAAGTGTTAGAAGCATCTCAGGGATGCTTGGTGACCATTTACTCTGATTTGGTGTGCATCAACACTACCATAAACTCAGGGCTGTCTGGATGGAAAAGGAGAGGGTTTTGGAGGTCTGATGGCTCACTTGCACAACATATGGCCTTATTGGAAAGATTCATGTATGCATTGTCCTGCCCCTCCATGGTAGCAGTGGTTAAATACACCACCCACACCCAGAATACAGACTCTATTTCACTATGCAATGATGCAGCAGAGAAGGATGCCAAAGACGCGGCATATCACAGGCACCCAGATATCACTGCATATCCTGAGGTGGCAAATCAGCAGTTACAATTAACTATCCCATACACTGCAATACAAGTTACACAAATAATTGAGTTGCGAGACAGGCACCCCAAGAGGAGAAAGGTCTGTGGATGAAGAGGGGCTACTCACAGTCCCCAATTGAGCTGATCTGGAGACAAACCATTACAGGTATGGTGGTAATGGCACAGCAGTTGCTAAAGGTTGCTTTTGAGCAGCTGCACTACCCAGCACATGTTTCAAAACAGCACATTGCTGCAGATATTTCCGAGTACAAACAAAGAGGGGGGTCCTGCCTATACAATTACTATTCCTTTGCACTTCATTCGAATGCAGTTATTACTTCTTGTAAGGCTGCCTACCAGCATATCATTTACTGACATGTACTGCCTAAGTGTGTACAAAAATGCAGTGGAAAACTCAATAGTTAGTGGTCAGTTTATTACTGATAACTGACAGACTTTTTTAAAAACATATTCATGTTTAAAACATATGCACTGTGCAACATGTGAAAAAAGGCACAACTTAAAGTTCACAGTGTGCAGTACATATCATCTCCTGATTCGAGACATTTTACAAATCATGTGTAGGGTAAAGATAATAAACATCAGACATTTACTTCATGCTAATCCTAATAACAATACTCAACATAGGCATTGCTTCATGCCTTTGCAGTTTATCTCATAATTTGAGAAACGTACAAATGTCAATGTAGTCACAAAAGTGTTAATTACTTTCACATGTGAACAGGGAGTTTCTAAGCAAAACCAAATTCATTACTTCATGCGGATTTGACATTCAGAACCTCCAAATGTAGAGAGGTGTTCTAGTGCCTTCCTTAGGTGGAAATCTATTCAATGTGTTCCATCTAGGTGGTACAACGTTCAAGAGGTCTATTTTTCACCAAAAGTCAATTTTCAGCCAGGCTAGAGGATGACCTTGTAAAGAGTTGATGTCTGGAAATTGAATCAAACCCCGAAAGTTGGAACCACAAGGGCACGTGCAAGGTTGCGCTAAGGTTTATGGACGTTTCGGCATATGATGTATAAAAGCCTTCTTCTGGAGCCAAGGCTCTTAACCCCTACAAAAAGCAGAGGGCAACGTGAGAGACTGATGCATAAAATAAAATTATTGCGTATGACTAATTTACTTGAGTATCACAGCAATATGTACACAGACTAAAACAATAAGTTAAAAACTAAGTTGCTAAAAAGAACAGTTCCATTCTAGTACTGACCTTTACGGTAATGGCAACAGATTTAGTTGCTATTCTGGCCTGTTAATTTGGAATGGGAGAGTGGGGGGCCCATAGTAGACGAAGTGCTGCAGTTAAGTCATCACCCAGTGATCGAATAGTGGTACGAAAACATGTAAAAAAGACATAATAGTGCACAATCAAAGTCGTGAAACCATGGATTACAATGGTTGCAAGACACTGGATGTAACAATCTGGTTAGAGAATAATGCTAATGTACCTCAGTGTCCTAAAATGAAGTAGGTCATGGAGAGAGGTAAACTCTTCTTAGTCCCCAATGATGGATTTGTAGCATGCAGGTTGAGCCATGCTGATTGGGAATCTAAGAGAGGGAGAATGGAAAAGAAGGAGAGAGCGATCCCTGTCAGGGCTATTTTAAAGATATACTCCAGGGGTATTTAAGCCTCAGGTGGAAGGCTGGGAGGCAGATAATGAAGAACTTACTGCCACGAGAAGCGGGAACCCGGGAAATATGTCCACGTCAGTTCGGCATGTTGCTGCTCCACTGGGACGCGACTGCAGTGTGTTTCCCGATGGAGCTGTATAGATATGTGGGTGCACGCATGCGTCGGGAATGGGATGCTGCTCCCGTTCGCATGCGCGGATGGAGAGACACTGAAGGGACAGTGGGCGTCTCTTATGTACTGTTGGAAATAGACCGATCGGGTGCCGATACGTCCTGTACTGTACAAGACCTCAGGTATGCAAGCGGAGGAAAAACGTGTCTAGTCATGTAAGTGAAATCGAATAAATACACGATCAGAGGGAAGCCCGTACAGAATGTAAAGTTTGGGTATCCTCAGACGTATCCGTGGAGGAATATAAGCACTGTAAGGATCGGCCCTGCCATGAATAGCCGTTCCGGAAATGTCCACCATCTATGTGCATCAAATGCAATGTGGGGGTCGCTGTAGGTGACAACTCTGGGGTGGCCTGTTAAAGCAGTTGGCAAGGTGCTGGAGTGTCATGCAGCAGCCATGCTGAAGTGGCTGAGTGGCCAGTGTGTAGCTGAATGTGTGCCTGTAAGGTACCAGTATGCTGCAAAATGTGTGCCAGAGTGCCATAGGGGTGGAGTCCAGGACCTCTAAGTTAGGACACAAGGAGTATAGTGCATTGTGCATGACATCTAATCCGAGGGCTCCATGTATTGTCATGCATCAATTGTTATGCAAAATACTGTCATACAGTCAGTGACCTGGATGATGTTTCATGTAGGTGGGCCTAATGGTTCTGCCTCATTGAGTCCCAATGTAGTGGATTTTAGCTTAAACATCCACCAAGGTTCTTTATAGTTGAGTGAATTGGCTGGATTGTTTATTTGTGGTACTTTGTCCACTACCCACCAGAGGAGGTTGTCAGGGCCATGGTGGGATTCTGGAAAGTGTAGGACCAACCGTGCAGACATATTCTTGCACCGTATTCTGGATCTATGTTCGCTTATCCTTTTGTGCACTGGCCTGGAAGTTTGACCCACATATCTCAGGCCACATGGGCATTCAATAACATAGATAACATTTGATGATTTGCAATTTGAAAATTGACACTACTGCCAATCCTTGTTTTCTATGGGGAAAGAGGTTTTTTTGCGGGTAAATTTACATGCCGTGCAGCTCCAACATCGATGGTGCCCTACTATCTCTCTAAGGTTCCATAGGGCAGATATGGTGCTGGTTTTGCTTATTCTGGCATGGGTCAATATATCCTTAAGATTCTTAGATCTCTTGAGAGCCATTCTAGGTAGTTGTTCCCGTGGTAGGATAAATTGGATGAGTGGCCAGAATTTCTTTATGGCGCCTTTCAATTTGGTTATGTTGGGACAAAATGTTGTCACACAGGTGATGTTGTCTTCTCCAGAGTGGTCTTTCTCTTTGATGGTAAGAAGGGATTCCCTGGGGGTGTATCTGGCTCTTTTTTGAGTCTTGTGCAGAAGTTTTTTGAGGTTCCCCTGGCTAGAAGTTTTTTGTTCAAAAACGAGGCATGTGTCTTGAATTCATTAATGTCAGTGCAATTTCTGCGAATGCACAGAAATTGTCCATAAGGTAGATTGTCACAGAGATTTTGTGGGTGATGACTTTGGTAATGTAAGATGGTGTTACGGTCAGTTTCTTTTCTGAAAAGAGTACATTCCAATTTGGTAATGGTGAGGTCCAGAAAATGTATTTCAGAGTTGTTATGGAGCATGGTGAATTTAATTTCTTCAGTGCGGTTGTTGATCCAATTCAAGAACTCAGCTAGATTTTCATTTTCCCCTTTCCAGATGAAAATAATATCATCTATGTACCTGTGCCATAGTACGATGCTGTCCAGGAAGGGATTGGCAATATTCAAAACAAAGTTGTTTTCATTTTCGGCCATGAAAATGATGGCCATGCTGGGTGCAAATGCTGCCCCCATGGCGGTGCCACAAATCTGCATGTATATGTTCCATCAAATACAAAAAAGTTATGTGTGAGAGCTAAATCCAGCAATTCCACTATAACGGTAGTGGGCACTCTCTTTTGTTTCATGTGGTGTGTTAAATGCATTCTAATGCATTCCACCGCTAGGCCTTGTGGTATACTGGTCTATAGACTAGTGATATCCATAGTCATCAGTAGGTCTGTGGATAAAGAGGGGCTACTCACAGTCCCCAATCGACCTGATCTGGAGACAAAACATTACTGGTAAGGTGGTAACGGCAAAGCAGTTGCTAAAGGTTGCTTTTGAGCAGCTGCACTACCCAGCACATGTTTCAAAACAGCACATTGCTGCAGATATTTCAGAGGACTGGTCTGTCTCCAATTCACAGGACAGGTTTGTGGTAGACAGTACAACATGCCATCTCTACAGCACTGGCCAGATGCTCAGGATGTTGTGTGGCACATTGCCTCCTCCCACTGGGCTGTTCCGGGAACTCATATTCAATATATTTTATTGTATTATATATATTATAACTGGTGTAGTACTTACCATTACGTTATTGTTGTAGTAAATGCATTCTTCTGCTGCGTTGAGGCTGGCCGCTGTGTGCACCCAGATGCAAACTCTGCTGCAACATTTCTAGTATGCAAGGTATTTCCTCGTTGAGTGCAAGGGGTAAGTGGTCCTAAAATCTGATAATGGAACTCAATTTGTTAATGATTTATTTAGGTAGATGGCATCTCTAATGAAAATGTGGCATACACTGTGCTCCACTTACAATCCTCAAGCCAACTGTTTTTTTGTAAATATTAACTGACTTTTGGAGAGAACACTGTCTATGACATGTGTAACGTTAAGGAGACAATGGGTGCAATGTATCTCTCTGGCTTTGTTTAGCCTGAGAACGCAGCCAGAGCAAAGACCATCACTTGACCCTGCACGAGATAGCGATGAGGAGAAGAATGCAGACACCTCCTATTCCCACACGCACAGCATCCAATGCTCACAGGACAGCAGCAGTTTTGGGGGAGAAATTTCATGGAACTTGCATGAATGAATCAAATGCATTGAGGTGCTCTCTCAACAGATTGCTCCTAGAAGAGACAATGTAGCAGTAGCATTGGCGACCAATGAACTGAATTTGCCACTGCTACAGTTATTTCCAGGGGAGAAGATCTAAATTCATAACTTTGTCTGACGCTGGAACCAATAAATGTTCCAGGGGTCCTTCGCTGTAGGGTTTGCAACACCTTTTGCGGTTAAGGTGAAGGAGTTTTGGCATTGGGTCCACTTATCTGACATTCAAAAGGCACCTGATACTGCTCTACCTTCTCATGAAGCGAGCCTAAGTATTGACCCAGGATATTCTGCATATTACATTACGTTCCCATTGTCTTATTCAAGTTTGAACTGAGTTATTGACCTACTATCAGTTGTACAGTGCAGAAAGTTCCCTATTGATTTATTATTGTGTACCATGTTCCCTTTCTGCCTCAGTCTCTCATTGACAACCACAGCCCGTTTTTGATATTTGAAGCTCATTCCTGTACCTCTTCTATACTGATGGATTTGTGGTTGTTTTCATGGATGTCTATCTTCTCTCTCCCTCTGCAGATGCAACACCACAGACATTGTGTAATATATATTTTATGTTGTATATGTTGTTTTTTCCTTGCAGGTTCTATATTGTTTGTATTGCTTATGTTGCAAGGCGGGAGCCTTTGAAATAACACACCGGCTCCTTTAAAATCCCTGCTCACAGAGGAGAGCGTTGCAGAGCGTGTTGAGTGACAACACAGTTAGTCAGTAGGAGGCAATGCGGGCCTCCACACTACAGCTATACAGCATTATTACACAGGACGCAGTTTGGTAATGTTATGCCGTTGGAATGATGGCTGAGCTCTGTGTTACTAGGCTGGTTTTGCACCCAATTAACAGCATTTGGTGCATTTACAGATCTTGTAGCAAATCAATTAACAGTTGGCTTGACGGTTCGATTACTTAGTGTTTTTTTTATTTGGTGATTCTTTTGGCATTTATTGTACTGAGAATGCATGTGCACACGTGCAAGAACTTGCAATAAAGTGCCTTTTGAAAGGAAGCTGCTAAACCACATGCAGTTTCTAAACCAGTTGGGGATGATATTCTTATCTCATCTGCTAGTAAAGAAGTCGTTATCGACTTGCCAATGGTTAAAATGAGTGGAAAGACTGTCACCTGTAATCCAGAAAAATGACATCCTTCTTCCCTGTTTGGAACAGTGATATGAATAAGGATGGTACCGTAGCTAATTTTGATAAAGCTATCACTTCTTCCCTTTACATTGCTGGTGATCAGGGTTCTCTGAGGGCATCACTTATTGATAATAACTAATCACGTATAAATGTGTGCTATTCTCTTCAACGTTAATCACTCGCTGCTGTAATGAGACTCCTCTTGAAGGGAACGCTTGACATTTTATTCAAAACGAACAAACTGACCATTGCTTATCTAAATCTTCAAATATATTATTATCCTCAGAGAGCATTCATTCCTATGACGATGTTGATTGGATAATTAATAAGTCCACCTCATGGAAAACTGAACTGTTGGCACTTTCTGCAACAGTCTAAACATTCTTTGAACTTTGCTCCACTATAGCTCAGAAGCAGAATTACCAACTGTTTGCACTGAGCCCTATAGTTGATATAATCCTCTCCAACAGTGGCATAGATTTGCCAGGCAAATTAATCTGCATCCTACATTCGCCATGCAAAGCATGTCCTGCAAATGAGCGATACACTGGAAAAGATTGCAATAGTGCTATGGATGCAAAATATGTGTCTCATGGTGGCTCAGATAAAACTGCTAATGAGGTTACTTGTGTGGATGATGTTGCAGTGAAATGTTGACATAATAAAAAATGCCTTCAGCATCAGAGGAATAGGCTTTGCAGAAGAATAAGCATAATTGATGGGGATAAATACTTAACTGAAAAGTGGGGTCCATTGGATCCGTGGATTGTTAAGGGTTACATGCATGATACGATTACTTACAAAATGGAAGGACAAACTGGTGATTGTGTTCAGTCTTCTGTCTACTCATTGGATTCTCGATTAAGCTTATCTGTTGTGGATGAGAGTGTGGTTGATATGGCTGAGGCAAAGAGTAAGGTGACTGAGGTGAAGGGTAAGTCTGAGATGACGGATGATCTTCTGTCTCGTTTTAAGTAACTTCAATCTCAAAAGATAAATATTATTATATTTTGTAGCCACTGGCTTCGGATGATAGGTCTTTTTATAATAGAGGTCGAGTGTTGCATTTTCTTCATAATATTCACCAGTTACAAGTTATTTCTTCTGATGATATCTTAGTGATAGAATTACCTGAGCTAAGGAGTCATAACAATTTCCCCTCCCACCCCATTTTTTTGTTGAATGTACTCTTTTGTGTGCATAGATATTATGAAATATGGGTCTGGAATGTGCTCCTATTCAGATGATAGAAGCCACACTTGAATCTGATCCTTCATGGTACCTCAAAGGGCTAAGCAATCTTAAAATTGTTAAGTCAAGATCAAGCCATGAAGTAAAACAGCCCCAAACTATAATTTAAAAAATGTTGAATTTTAAAGCCCTTGAGGATTGAAGATGGCTACCTGAAGTCCTTTGTAGGAGCAACTGATTGGGTGAGAATTTGCACTCTGCTGAGTTAAACAGAAAGATTAAGCTGACCTCTTTGAATTATGGTAGATATCAATCTTTCTTGAAATATCCAGAATGTCAGAATATACATTTAAATACAAAAACTTTTTGCATTCAAGACACCTGGATAATTAATGCTTGCTATATGGATTCACACACACTAATACAAAGACCTGCTAGCAAGAAATGTTTGGGAAGACCTTTGGGGGATTATTGATTGGTGTTTCTGTTGACTTAAAAGCAGTGGAATATCTGCCTCATTTGCGTTGTCAAAATGCTCTTTTTGTGGTTATATCGGGAGTTGATATAACACTACTATTTGATAAGCTTGTAATTAATGTATATAACCTACTGGGTAAACTTACTAAATCATTTCAGAATTATATTAGCAATATTCTTTATGCGTGGATTCATGATTCATGGGGTGGATTTTTTACGATCATCTTGGTCGATTTCAATGTGAAATGTCAAATGTTTGAGGAGAACCATTTTGAGTATTTGGGTAGTAATTTTGCAAATGCTGGGGATTGGTCAATTTTTTTAGATGCGTGGGGAGTCAATTGCCTCAACATTAACAGGAATGCTGAACAAGTTGATAGCCTGGTCACATATACATGATTTAGAGAATCGCAAATATCTTTTTTTGAGTATATATTTAATTCCCTTTAATAGCTCTTATCATAGATTAATTAAATTCCAATTAAAACTAAGGATGGCAAATATGATATGATATGGTATTTGTAACGCGCCTATACACAAGTGTTTCAAGGCGCGACATGCAGAGCTCTTCTGTGAACTTAACTTACCTATTCACTTTGATAGGAATGGCATATTGGGGGTGATTGATTATAAGATTCAGAAAGATAAATTATGCTGGTCGGCTAGAAATGTAGAAAATGTAGATTACTTTTGTGATTGTTTAGAGATTGATGGTTTTGTGACTGAGATATTACATTCCAATTTTAAGAACAGTAAACATGCTATTCCTTCCAGAATTAAGACTGCTATGTATGCAATATACAATATGGATCAGAAAATAGTTTATAAAAAGACACCTAGGAATTACTTGTTTGATATTAAGATTGTTGTTAGAAGGAAGCGGTATTGTGCTGAATTGAGATATGCTAAGAAACAAGTTTATGCAGATGAGAGTTTGAAAGTTGTTGCGAATATACAATAGAAATATATGACTGGATCAGCCAACAGAAGCAGTCCCAACATAATGTGAATTGGATGATCGTTTATGAAGCCTTGGCAAGTAAAGACAGTTGTACATTTTGGCATTACTTATGAAAATTGCAGATAAAGCTTAGTTTAATATAATACCTTAAAACGTTTGGACAGAGTATATTGGCAAGCTCTATTATGTAAAAGGAGCATGTGACAATGATCAGATAGAATTTGGTGTAAGGAGAGCTATACACAAAGACAAGGACGATCAGGGGTTTAATTTTGATATCGAAGATATCAGCAGCATTATTAGACGTTAAAAAGCTTCTTGGGCACCTGGTACCCACTGTATTCAAAATGTGGTTATCTAAACTCACACTGAGCTATGGACTACAATTCTTCATAATTTCTTAATACAGGTTGCAAAATCTGACAAGATACCTTGTTCCTGGAAAAGAACCAATGTGGCACCTATTATAAAGAAGGGTGCTCAATCGGACCCTAATAATTATAGGATTTTAGATCTATCGGATGTAATAGCTAAAATATTTGTTTCATGTAGGTTAAATACATGAAATGTATTGGTAGAAGAACATAAATTAATCCCCCCTGGGTTCAGAAAAGGGTAAACTACTATGGCTAATATGTTCATATTAACCAATCTAATCAGGTCTACGTTGGTCTCTAGAGAAGAAAGTCTGTATGTTTGCTATATAGATTACATGAAGGCCTTTCTTTCAGTTACTCATACTCTCCGATGGCCGGAATGACTGGGATTTTGCTGCATTGGATCACTGCTGGATATGATTATCCAACTGTATCAAGAACATCTGTAAGCATTAAACTGGACAACAACTCTTTTCTGATATTGAGAAAAATGTGGACGTCAAGCAGAGGTGCTATGACCTCTTTGTCTCTGATATGCATTATTATTTGAGAAATCAAAGAAATGTTCCACCAAAAATAGCGATATCACCTTGCTTGTGGCTTTCCTACGCGGATGACACCTTATTAATGGACAAGATTGTGGTAGGTCTACAGAGTAGTATTGATGTTACTTGCATCTATTCCAGAGATAATTGCTTGGTTATCAATGTTGCCAAAATGAAAGTGAAGATAATTGGTGATTATTGAAAGAGGAGACAGGGATTAGTGCGGAAAGTGGATAAAACCCCCATTGCAATTGTACAAGATTATGTCTATGTGTCCCAATTAACAATAGGATGAACATTAATGTATTGGCCGGCTATTTTAAGGCAACAATCTTTAAAAAAAATGAGTTATCAGATTGTTTATCACTCACAGATGTGGCTATTCTGTTACTGCTCTTGTTAAAATATACAAGAGCTGCACTGTGCTGGGAATCTTATATGGTTTGCAAGCTCTTTTAAACACAGAAGCAAAATAGCTGCACTGCTTGGAGGAGAAGATTTCGAGGTATTTTGGGACTACCAAATTATCTCTATTGAAATCATCTGCTGTGAGGTTAGAGTGTTGTCTTTACCAATGGCTTGGTTGAATAAGCGTCGTGTGTATTATCTTAAATTACTGAATATTGATTCTGATAGTGGTTGACTATTGAGTTGCTTCTGCAACATGGCAAATGGTGTAAAAGCCTAAACTAAATTTTTTAGAATGTGAGAGAGTGAGATACTTGCCTTTTTTAAAGTAATTGGTTTTTGTCAAAGATAGCAAAAACGGGACGATAGGGGACTCAACCCCCTCTCCCGAACCACAGAAGCAGAATAGATCGACCCCCCCACCGTGGTTGGCACGGGCGCCTGAACTAAGTAACACAGGAAGCCACGTGGCAGCCAATGGGGGGAAGACAGAGTTAGGGAAAACGGGTGGAATGACAAAGGAAAGGAGGGGACAACATAACATGCAGGTACAACATAACTAATAACAACACTACTCCTGTACTTGAATCATTATTCCTTAAAAACCTGACCTCTGAAAAAACCAAGATGGACCTATTGCTACCCAACTCTAAACCTAAAGGGAAGAATCCCAATAACTCAGCATACCTATAAATGTTGCACTGAAAGACACCACATTAATTCCACAGAACATGGTGTTAGATAATCATACATGACACAGTACAACAGAAAACACACAAGTGTTTACCTAAGTTCTTAATGACCAGCTGGGGAACTGCGCAAACCAATAAACTACACACACTCCGAAAGCATGCTGGGAAGTGTAGGCTTTACTCCTTCAGCCCCGTCTTTTGAAGATTGAGCGCCATCCCTTGCCCCAAATCACCTTATTTCTGACAGTTTTGATATGAGATCCACATATTCTTCCAGTGGCTATTAAGATCTTAAATCTGAAAGCTGATCACTGGGACAGAAGTCAGGTAATTAGGAAGGTAGCTAGGGAAAATAAGTATGCAGATGATGTGACCCAGGGCTTTCACTTTCCGCATCCTTTTAGTTACTTGATACAGTGCAATAATATAGCTCTTAGGGACTGTATTCTAGGTATGAGACTTAACCAACTTCAGTAATATGAATCACTATTGTGTAGACTATGCAGCACAGCCATTGAAACAATACAGCATTTTTTAATGAATTATCATTGTCTTATTGATAATTATATGAAGGGTTACATTAGTTTTATACATAGGGCCTCATTACACAGTAGGCGGTAAACCATGGTGCTATTAGCACCATGGTTGCCGCTGGTACCTTACCGGTACCACCATGGAGGAAAGGGGAATTACCACCCCATTCCAAGGTTGGCGGGCGGTAATTCCCCCTTCCTCCATGGCCCTTCCTCATTCCCATTTTTGCCCCATAGGGCATAATGGGAATGGGGAAGGAGCTAATTACGGTACCGCAAATTGTGGTACCGTAATTAGCATTAAGGTCCCTTTGCGGGTCCCAACTTTAACGGCTGATCTACACCAGCCGTTAAGGTCGAGTCCCGCAAAGGGACCTCGTAGTAAGGCGGTAAGTGTTAACGGTCACCGGTACCCTTACCGGTGACCGTTAGCCCTTACCCCCTTCCGTGTAATGAGGCCCATAGACTTGAGAATATCGCAACTGATCCATTCCTGAGTCTTATTTTCTCAGGGGAGTCTTTAGCTATTGCATGTGCTGAATTCCAGATTTGGTTTGAGTTTTTAAAAAAATAAAGAGGAAAGAAAGCTGTGTCTTGATCAGTCTGCAATATTTCTTTAATGCATTGGTTTTATTGTGTTAAGTGGTTTTAGATGGAAACAGATAAATTGCTGTATTGTATGTTTTTGTATGTTGTATATTTTGTCCAATGGGTCTAAGGTTTGAATTTAACCAAGTACACAATGATAATAAATAATAATACTATGCATAGTAGTGTTCATTTGTGATTTCTCCGCCATAAAAGATAAAACATCTTGAGATAAGACGAGCTCCATGTCAGTTTGTTTGTAAAGAACCGTCTGAGTCCCTGTTTGCATGTAATGTGATGTAATGTAAATCTTGTTTTCCCTTGCAAAGAGGTGCAGTGGTTATTTTGTCGTATGGATTGTTTTTATTCTACGGTTTTTGGGCTGCCACTCTATCACATAAAAAAACTGTCAGGAAGGTAATAAAGCAACTTTGAGAATAGATATCACTTAAAAACTGCCAGGAAGGCAATATATCAACTCTGCCAAAGACTATCTATAGTGATTGAAAATATTGAGCTCAAAATGTTTCTCCCTTTCTACACAAGCTGCAGGGCCTGGAATCAATGTCTTCTCTGTTTCCATGACGTAAGAACCTGGTTAACCTGACCTTTATTGCTATCTATCCTTCCCCGCTGAGACAACACCAAACCTGACTGCGTCTTCAAAGCCTGACTTCTTTGAGTCTAGTTTATGTTGCTCAGTGTCACAATTGTTGCCACTTTCACTCGTGTTCCAGTCACAATGAACACAAGCCAGTGTCACTGCCATACCTTATGCATAGCCTGGTAGGTAACATTCTTCCCCATGGCATTTGGACTGCAGAGATTTATCCCTGGGGTTCTTTCATCTAACATCTGCAGCAGCAGTTCTTTAGTACTTCACTCGCTCTTTTATGGTATCCCTCAAGGCTTGGTACTTGATAATTTTCTCTCTTTATACTGCTCCTCATTCTACTCTTATATCTACCTTCCATCATTCTTTCCATCTGTAGGCCGAAGACACCCGAATTCTTTTATCTTTTTCATCTTTTGATTCTTCTCTCCACTGTACTCTTACAAACTGTCTTTATTTCTGCTGTTCAAAACTGGATGTTCTCTCATTTTCTACATCTCAATCCTTATAAAACTGAGGTTCTGTACTTTCCTGTCTCTACTATTTCTCCCAGTCTTCCATCTGCATCTCTCACTTTTCCTCCATCAGCTCTTCCTTCCTCACTATCTGTACGTAACCTGGGTGTTATCATTGATCCTTCCCTCTCATTTTCTTTTCATATTTCCTCTATTACCCCCTCTTGTCATTATGCACTTTTCAACATCTGTTGTGCTCACTCTTATCTTTCTCTTCAGGTTGTATACGAATTGTTCGAACTACAATTGTTTGAATTACAATTGACCTTTGCACAATTGCCTGAATTGTGAAGGTCAATTATTACTTATATGCGGGGGGGAAACCCCCCGAAACCCCCATTATATATATATATATATATATATATATATATATATATATATATATATATATATATATATATATATTCGTACCCTTGACTTTAGGTCAATTCGGTCATTCGAACAATTGTGTTCCGACAATTTGGGTAATACCCTCTCTTCATGCCACAAAACCTCTTCATTTTTCTCTTGTCATTTTTTTACCCCCTCAGTCTTCCATTACAACCTCCCTACTTTCTATTTCATTACTCACTTTTGAGTCCCATCTTTTTTACCACTTTCTCTCAATTGTTTTGAAATGCACTCATGGTCTGGCCTCCCTTATCTCTGGTTTTACACCTCATCTCACCCCCCAAGATCACAGAACATATTTCTTCTAACTGTTCCCAAACCTCCCTGTGCTTCTTCTCGTTTCTGTTCTTTTGCTCTGCTGACTCCCAAACACCGGAACTCCCTTCCCCACTCACTTTGTTCTTCCTCATGTAATGTGATGTAATGTAAACCTTATTTTCCCTTGCAAAGAGGTGCAGTGGTTATTTTCTCATTTGAATTGTTTTGAATCTCCGGTTTTTGGGCTGCCACTCTATCACATAAAAACAGTCAGGAAGGGAATGTAAAGCAACTTCGACAATAGATATCACTTACAAACAGCCAGGAAGGTAATATATCAACTCTGCCAAAGCCTATCTAAGGTGATTAAAAGATTGAGCTCAGAATGTTTCTCCCTTTCTACACTAGCTGCAGGGCCTGGAATCAATGTCTTTTCTGTTTCCATTACTGTAGAACCTGGTTAACCTGACCTTTATTGCTATCTACCCTTCCCCAGTAGGACAACACCACACCTGAGTGCATCTTCAAAGCATGACATCTTTGAGTCTAATTTCTGTTGCTTAGTGTCACAATTGTTGCCACTTTCACTGGTGTTCCAGTCACAACGAATGCAAGCCAGTGTCACTGCCATACCTTATGCATAGACTGGTATGTAGCATTCTCTATGGTATTTGGACTGCAGAGATTTATCCCTGGGGTTATTTCCTATAACATCTGCAGCAGCTGTTCTTTAGTACTTCACTCCCTCTCTTTTATGGTATCCCTCAAGGCTCAGTACTTGGTCATTCTATCTCTTTATACTGCTCCTCGTTCTACTCTTATCTCTACCTTCCATCTTTCTTTTCATCTGTACGCTGAAGACACCCAGATTCTTTTCACTTTTTCATCTTTTGATTCTTCTCTCCACTATACTATTCCAAACTGTCTTTATTTCGTTCTGTTCATTTTCTACATCTCAATCTTTCTAAAACGGAGCTTCTGTTCTTTCCTGCCTCTACTTTTCTGTTCTTTTGCTCTCCTGGCTCGCAAACACTGGAACTCCCTTCCACTCCCACTTTTTTCTGCCTCATCTCTTTGTATCTTTCAATCAAACCTCAAAACTCATATCTTATCTTCCCTTGTCTCTTAATTCTCTAGGTTCACTCTCTTCTGCTTTAACTTATGTTTACATTTCATCATCAATAAATAAAATGAAATGAATGAAGTAAAGAGATTAAAGTACTGACTTGTATGTCATTAGCGAGGATAGCACAGGGGCCACATGCTGGTCTTGGAAGTAAGACCATGCAGAGCATCAAAGATTTGAATTCTGGATCTGCGCTTAGAAACCAAACTCAGGTACGACATTATACACAGTATAAAAAAAAACCAATTACATTAAATAAATAGCTGGGGCTCAGGATTGCCCCTATATTGTCATTGTCGTGGTGCAGACAATTCGTATTTCATCTAGATTGGTATGACTCCATTTAAAGGTGCTTATTGCTCTGTTTCGATGTGAACTGGAAAAGCTCTGACAAAATCAACTGCAACATCCTAATTAGAAGGCCTGTTTGTAAACCTGTTCTGTGGATTTAAGTCAAGAGAAAGACAGCTTACTAGGAAACAGAGAAGGGCTAATACTTGCCTGGATGCCCTTATTAGACTCACAATATTCCACGTAAACTACTAGGAATAATGAATAACATGTGGCATGGAGCAGAGGCTTCTAATGTGTATAGTCCATAACCTGGACACTAGAATGGTTGAATTGTGCACAGCAGGTTTTCAGAGAACAGTATCATTAGACCCACCAGTCCTGTTATCTGGCCCCTATCCAAAGTCCATTGGAAACCTTGGCCCTTTTTTGTATAGTGAGCCCATACTCTTGAGAAATACTCCCCTGATTGTTGCCTGATCACCCTAACCCCACTAAGCCAAAGTAGGAAAAACCAAAATGAATACAAAGGTTTATGAAAGGACATAATTAAATAGAAAGGGGATGTTCTCCATCGCTGGTAACTGATTTGCGTTGTGTCAAACATTGACAATTCACAGGAACAACAAATGCAGGGTACTGAAAAACCTTTGACTTTGTTTTATTTATTAGAACAATTTAAAAGGGTACCCTAAATAACATGTTTGGTTGGATAGATGTAACGCCCTCACATCTGACACTTCTGAGTTAAACCGTAACCCACAATACTTGCATAGAGGGACCTGAATTGTCGAGCCATTCCTGACAGAGAATACCATGGGTGTGAAAAACCTGAGGGTGTCCTCAGTTCTACTCCCCTTGGATTCTCTGCTCAGGTAGCCAGGCAAAAGCCTCCGCCTTTGAATCCTAACCCTAGGGGTGGAGTAGGGAGGGAGGATCACTTGGCTGGAGGGTTCTTTTGCATTGGGAATGGGGTGCCCAATGGACCTGTAGATCCTTAATACTCACAGGGAGAATAAGAGGTTGGGCTGCACATCATGGAAAGAGACCTGTGTGCAAGCAGGGAGAGCAAGGGATGAAACAGGCTGGAGAGAAGAGTGTTGGAGCCAGGATTGGGAGCCATGTGAGTCCAGAGAAGGGGAGTGATGCCTAGGCAGAGTGCGGGCTATGAGAGAGTCTAAATATCCAGCCGAGCTCCTGCTGCCAACAATAACAGCAGGAAGCTTCCCTCTGCCCAAAGCCTACAGCTTTCAGTGTCTTCCGCAAGGGAGGCAAAGCTTGTGGATCCAGTAGGATCAGGTAAGATTGGGCAGGAAGAACCAGCGAAGCTGCAGAGAGCTGCAGCGGGCAGTTGCATGTAGCCAGTGAGTGTAATGCATGAAACACTCTGTCTGGAACGCCCTGCTAATGCTGACATGTATTCTGAAAATGCAGAATCAACCAATTTAAGTAAACTACGAATGCCAAGTGATTTTAAAGTAATTGGGCACCATCCTGAATAGGAAATTGAGCATTTCTGAATGTCTCAGGATATGTCTCAGGAGGATAGCTCAGGGGCAACATGCTCGCCTTGGAAGCAAGACGACACGGAGCAACACAGGTGCGATCCCCGGGTCAGCGCTTAGAAACCTCTGGGTATTAAGCACGTTCTAAATAACCTTTCATATCAAGGAAGAAACAAATACTTGAAAATGAAATATTAAGCAAATACTAAATACCAAACTGAATTAACACGTTGTGGGCAAAACTGAAACAGTCTGAAAGTCAAATAAGTGCCCATTTAAAAGATGCAAAATAAGAGCGCAAGTGTGAAAGAGACCGACAGAAAGGTGTGGAATGAATAAGACCACCTCAATGT